>NW_026988590.1:0-118274 GCF_030222135.1 Aotus nancymaae
GTGGATTCAGCAGTCTGCAAACACTTTCTCTGCAGAGTCCCAAAACAGGCGTTTTCAGCCCATTACCGGCATATGGAAGAAACAGCAGTAAGCACAGGGGAAATATCTGCTTCTAAATCCAAAACGCAGCTATCTAACAGAACGGTTGTCAATGTGTGCACTCAACTTCCAGAGTTAAACCCGTGTGTGGATTCAGCAGTCTGCAAACACTTTCTCTGCAGAGGCCCAAAACAGGCGTTTTCAGCCCATTACCGGCATATGGAAGAAACAGCAGTAAGCACAGGGAAATATCTGCTTCTAAATCCAAAACGCAGCTATCTAACAGAACGGTTGTCAATGTGTGCACTCAACTTCCAGAGTTAAACCCGTGTGTGGATTCAGCAGTCTGCAAACACTTTCTCTGCAGAGTCCCAAAACAGGCGTTTTCAGCCCATTACCGGCATATGGAAGAAACAGCAGTAAGCACAGGGAAATATCTGCTTCTAAATCCAAAACGCAGCTATCTAACAGAACGGTTGTCAATGTGTGCACTCAACTTCCAGAGTTAAACCCGTGTGTGGATTCAGCAGTCTGCAAACACTTTCTCTGCAGAGTCCCAAAACAGGCGTTTTCAGCCCATTACCGGCATATGGAAGAAACAGCAGTAAGCACAGGGAAATATCTGCTTCTAAATCCAAAACGCAGCTATCTAACAGAACGGTTGTCAATGTGTGCACTCAACTTCCAGAGTTAAAACCCGTGTGTGGATTCAGCAGTCTGCAAACACTTTCTCTGCAGAGTCCCAAAACAGGCTTTTTCAGCCCATTACCGGCATATGGAAGAAACAGCAGTAAGCACAGGGAAATATCTGCTTCTAAATCCAAAACGCAGCTATCTAACAGAACGGTTGTCAATGTGTGCACTCAACTTCCAGAGTTAAACCCGTGTGTGGATTCAGCAGTCTGCAAACACTTTCTCTGCAGAGTCCCAAAACAGGCGTTTTCAGCCCATTACCGGCATATGGAAGAAACAGCAGTAAGCACAGGAAATATCTGCTTCTAAATCCAAAACGCAGCTATCTAACAGAACGGTTGTCAATGTGTGCACTCAACTTCCAGAGTTAAACCCGTGTGTGGATTCAGCAGTCTGCAAACACTTTCTCTGCAGAGTCCCAAAACAGGCTTTTTCAGCCCATTACCGGCATATGGAAGAAACAGCAGTAAGCACAGGGAAATATCTGCTTCTAAATCCAAAACGCAGCTATCTAACAGAACGGTTGTCAATGTGTGCACTCAACTTCCAGAGTTAAACCCGTGTGTGGATTCAGCAGTCTGCAAACACTTTCTCTGCAGAGTCCCAAAACAGGCTTTTTCAGCCCATTACCGGCATATGGAAGAAACAGCAGTAAGCACAGGGAAATATCTGCTTCTAAATCCAAAACGCAGCTATCTAACAGAACGGTTGTCAATGTGTGCACTCAACTTCCAGAGTTAAACCCGTGTGTGGATTCAGCAGTCTGCAAACACTTTCTCTGCAGAGTCCCAAAACAGGCGTTTTCAGCCCATTACCGGCATATGGAAGAAACAGCAGTAAGCACAGGGAAATATCTGCTTCTAAATCCAAAACGCAGCTATCTAACAGAACGGTTGTCAATGTGTGCACTCAACTTCCAGAGTTAAACCCGTGTGTGGATTCAGCAGTCTGCAAACACTTTCTCTGCAGAGTCCCAAAACAGGCGTTTTCAGCCCATTACCGGCATATGGAAGAAACAGCAGTAAGCACAGGGAAATATCTGCTTCTAAATCCAAAACGCAGCTATCTAACAGAACGGTTGTCAATGTGTGCACTCAACTTCCAGAGTTAAACCCGTGTGTGGATTCAGCAGTCTGCAAACACTTTCTCTGCAGAGTCCCAAAACAGGCGTTTTCCAGCCCATTACCGGCATATGGAAGAAACAGCAGTAAGCACAGGGAAATATCTGCTTCTAAATCCAAAACGCAGCTATCTAACAGAACGGTTGTCAATGTGTGCACTCAACTTCCAGAGTTAAACCCGTGTGTGGATTCAGCAGTCTGCAAACACTTTCTCTGCAGAGTCCCAAAACAGGCGTTTTCAGCCCATTACCGGCATATGGAAGAAACAGCAGTAAGCACAGGGAAATATCTGCTTCTAAATCCAAAACGCAGCTATCTAACAGAACGGTTGTCAATGTGTGCACTCAACTTCCAGAGTTAAACCCGTGTGTGGATTCAGCAGTCTGCAAACACTTTCTCTGCAGAGTCCCAAAACAGGCTTTTTCAGCCCATTACCGGCATATGGAAGAAACAGCAGTAAGCACAGGGAAATATCTGCTTCTAAATCCAAAACGCAGCTATCTAACAGAACGGTTGTCAATGTGTGCACTCAACTTCCAGAGTTAAACCCGTGTGTGGATTCAGCAGTCTGCAAACACTTTCTCTGCAGAGTCCCAAAACAGGCGTTTTCAGCCCATTACCGGCATATGGAAGAAACAGCAGTAAGCACAGGGAAATATCTGCTTCTAAATCCAAAACGCAGCTATCTAACAGAACGGTTGTCAATGTGTGCACTCAACTTCCAGAGTTAAACCCGTGTGTGGATTCAGCAGTCTGCAAACACTTTCTCTGCAGAGTCCCAAAACAGGCTTTTTCAGCCCATTACCGGCATATGGAAGAAACAGCAGTAAGCACAGGGAAATATCTGCTTCTAAATCCAAAACGCAGCTATCTAACAGAACGGTTGTCAATGTGTGCACTCAACTTCCAGAGTTAAACCCGTGTGTGGATTCAGCAGTCTGCAAACACTTTCTCTGCAGAGTCCCCAAAACAGGGCTTTTCAGCCCATTACCGGCATATGGAAGAAACAGCAGTAAGCCACAGGGAAATATCTGCTTCTAAATCCAAAACGCAGCTATCTAACAGAACGGTTGTCAATGTGTGCACTCAACTTCCAGAGTTAAACCCGTGTGTGGATTCAGCAGTCTGCAAACACTTTCTCTGCAGAGTCCCCAAAACAGGCGTTTTCAGCCCATTACCGGCATATGGAAGAAACAGCAGTAAGCACAGGAAATATCTGCTTCTAAATCCAAAACGCAGCTATCTAACAGAACGGTTGTCAATGTGTGCACTCAACTTCCAGAGTTAAACCCGTGTGTGGATTCAGCAGTCTGCAAACACTTTCTCTGCAGAGTCCCAAAACAGGCGTTTTCAGCCCATTACCGGCATATGGAAGAAACAGCAGTAAGCACAGGGAAATATCTGCTTCTAAATCCAAAACGCAGCTATCTAACAGAACGGTTGTCAATGTGTGCACTCAACTTCCAGAGTTAAACCCGTGTGTGGATTCAGCAGTCTGCAAACACTTTCTCTGCAGAGTCCCAAAACAGGCGTTTTCAGCCCATTACCGGCATATGGAAGAAACAGCAGTAAGCACAGGGAAATATCTGCTTCTAAATCCAAAACGCAGCTATCTAACAGAACGGTTGTCAATGTGTGCACTCAACTTCCAGAGTTAAACCCGTGTGTGGATTCAGCAGTCTGCAAACACTTTCTCTGCAGAGTCCCAAAACAGGCGTTTTCAGCCCATTAACCGGCATATGGAAGAAACAGCAGTAAGCACAGGGAAATATCTGCTTCTAAATCCAAAACGCAGCTATCTAACAGAACGGTTGTCAATGTGTGCACTCAACTTCCAGAGTTAAACCCGTGTGTGGATTCAGCAGTCTGCAAACACTTTCTCTGCAGAGTCCCAAAACAGGCGTTTTCAGCCCATTACCGGCATATGGAAGAAACAGCAGTAAGCACAGGGAAATATCTGCTTCTAAATCCAAAACGCAGCTATCTAACAGAACGGTTGTCAATGTGTGCACTCAACTTCCAGAGTTAAACCCGTGTGTGGATTCAGCAGTCTGCAAACACTTTCTCTGCAGAGGCCCAAAACAGGCGTTTTCAGCCCATTACCGGCATATGGAAGAAACAGCAGTAAGCACAGGGAAATATCTGCTTCTAAATCCAAAACGCAGCTATCTAACAGAACGGTTGTCAATGTGTGCACTCAACTTCCAGAGTTAAACCCGTGTGTGGATTCAGCAGTCTGCAAACACTTTCTCTGCAGAGTCCCAAAACAGGCGTTTTCAGCCCATTACCGGCATATGGAAGAAACAGCAGTAAGCACAGGGAAATATCTGCTTCTAAATCCAAAACGCAGCTATCTAACAGAACGGTTGTCAATGTGTGCACTCAACTTCCAGAGTTAAACCCGTGTGTGGATTCAGCAGTCTGCAAACACTTTCTCTGCAGAGTCCCAAAACAGGCTTTTTCAGCCCATTACCGGCATATGGAAGAAACAGCAGTAAGCACAGGGAAATATCTGCTTCTAAATCCAAAACGCAGCTCTCTAACAGAACGGTTGTCAATGTGTGCACTCAACTTCCAGAATTAAACCCGTGTGTGGATTCAGCAGTCTGCAAACACTTTCTCTGCAGAGTCCCAAAACAGGCGTTTTCAGCCCTTTACCGGCATATGGAAGAAACAGCAGTAAGCACAGGGAAATATCTGCTTCTAAATCCAAAACGCAGCTATCTAACAGAACGGTTGTCCAATGTGTGCACTCAACTTCCAGAGTTAAACCCGTGTGTGGATTCAGCAGTCTGCAAACACTTTCTCTGCAGAGTCCCAAAACAGGCGTTTTCAGCCCCTTTACCGGCATATGGAAGAAACAGCAGTAAGCACAGGGAAATATCTGCTTCTAAATCCAAAACGCAGCTATCTAACAGAACGGTTGTCAATGTGTGCACTCAACTTCCAGAGTTAAACCCGTGTGTGGATTCAGCAGTCTGCAAACACTTTCTCTGCAGAGTCCCAAAACAGGCGTTTTCAGCCCATTACCGGCATATGGAAGAAACAGCAGTAAGCACAGGGAAATATCTGCTTCTAAATCCAAAACGCAGCTATCTAACAGAACGGTTGTCAATGTGTGCACTCAACTTCCAGAGTTAAACCCGTGTGTGGATTCAGCCGTCTGCAAACACTTTCTCTGCAGAGTCCCAAAACAGGCGTTTTCAGCCCATTACCGGCATATGGAAGAAACAGCAGTAAGCACAGGGAAATATCTGCTTCTAAATCCAAAACGCAGCTATCTAACAGAACGGTTGTCAATGTGTGCACTCAACTTCCAGAGTTAAACCCGTGTGTGGATTCAGCAGTCTGCAAACACTTTCTCTGCAGAGTCCCAAAACAGGCGTTTTCAGCCCATTACCGGCATATGGAAGAAACAGCAGTAAGCACAGGGAAATATCTGCTTCTAAATCCAAAACGCAGCTATCTAACAGAACGGTTGTCAATGTGTGCACTCAACTTCCAGAGTTAAACCCGTGTGTGGATTCAGCAGTCTGCAAACACTTTCTCTGCAGAGTCCCCCAAAACAGGCGTTTTCAGCCCATTACCGGCATATGGAAGAAACAGCAGTAAGCACAGGGAAATATCTGCTTCTAAATCCAAAACGCAGCTATCTAACAGAACGGTTGTCAATGTATGCGCTCAACTTCCAGAGTTAAACCCGTGTGTGGATTCAGCAGTCTGCAAACACTTTCTCTGCAGAGTCCCAAAACAGGCGTTTTCAGCCCATTACCGGCATATGGAAGAAACAGCAGTAAGCACAGGGAAATATCTGCTTCTAAATCCAAAACGCAGCTATCTAACAGAACGGTTGTCAATGTGTGCACTCAACTTCCAGAGTTAAACCGTGTGTGGATTCAGCAGTCTGCAAACACTTTCTCTGCAGAGGCCCAAAACAGGCGTTTTCAGCCCATTACCGGCATATGGAAGAAACAGCAGTAAGCACAGGGAAATATCTGCTTCTAAATCCAAAACGCAGCTATCTAACAGAACGGTTGTCAATGTGTGCACTCAACTTCCAGAGTTAAACCCGTGTGTGGATTCAGCAGTCCTGCAAACACTTTCTCTGCAGAGTCCCAAAACAGGCGTTTTCAGCCATTACCGGCATATGGAAGAAACAGCAGTAAGCACAGGGAAATATCTGCTTCTAAATCCAAAACGCAGCTATCTAACAGAACGGTTGTCAATGTGTGCACTCAACTTCCAGAGTTAAACCCGTGTGTGGATTCAGCAGTCTGCAAACACTTTCTCTGCAGAGTCCCAAAACAGGCGTTTTCAGCCCATTACCGGCATATGGAAGAAACAGCAGTAAGCACAGGGAAATATCTGCTTCTAAATCCAAAACGCAGCTATCTAACAGAACGGTTGTCAATGTGTGCACTCAACTTCCAGAGTTAAACCCGTGTGTGGATTCAGCAGTCTGCAAACACTTTCTCTGCAGAGTCCCAAAACAGGCTTTTTCAGCCCATTACCGGCATATGGAAGAAACAGCAGTAAGCACAGGGAAATATCTGCTTCTAAATCCAAAACGCAGCTATCTAACAGAACGGTTGTCAATGTGTGCACTCAACTTCCAGAGTTAAACCCGTGTGTGGATTCAGCAGTCTGCAAACACTTTCTCTGCAGAGTCCCAAAACAGGCGTTTTCAGCCCATTACCGGCATATGGAAGAAACAGCAGTAAGCACAGGGAAATATCTGCTTCTAAATCCAAAACGCAGCTATCTAACAGAACGGTTGTCAATGTGTGCACTCAACTTCCAGAGTTAAACCCGTGTGTGGATTCAGCAGTCTGCAAACACTTTCTCTGCAGAGTCCCAAAACAGGCTTTTTCAGCCCATTACCGGCATATGGAAGAAACAGCAGTAAGCACAGGGAAATATCTGCTTCTAAATCCAAAACGCAGCTATCTAACAGAACGGTTGTCAATGTGTGCACTCAACTTCCAGAGTTAAACCCGTGTGTGGATTCAGCAGTCTGCAAACACTTTCTCTGCAGAGTCCCAAAACAGGCGTTTTCAGCCCATTACCGGCATATGGAAGAAACAGCAGTAAGCACAGGGAAATATCTGCTTCTAAATCCAAAACGCAGCTATCTAACAGAACGGTTGTCAATGTGTGCACTCATCTTCCAGAGTTAAACCCGTGTGTGGATTCAGCCGTCTGCAAACACTTTCTCTGCAGAGTCCCAAAACAGGCGTTTTCAGCCCATTACCGGCATATGGAAGAAACAGCAGTAAGCACAGGGAAATATCTGCTTCTAAATCCAAAACGCAGCTATCTAACAGAACGGTTGTCAATGTGTGCACTCAACTTCCAGAGTTAAACCCGTGTGTGGATTCAGCAGTCTGCAAACACTTTCTCTGCAGAGTCCCAAAACAGGCGTTTTCAGCCCATTACCGGCATATGGAAGAAACAGCAGTAAGCACAGGGAAATATCTGCTTCTAAATCCAAAACGCAGCTATCTAACAGAACGGTTGTCAATGTGTGCACTCAACTTCCAGAGTTAAACCCGTGTGTGGGATTCAGCAGTCTGCAAACACTTTCTCTGCAGAGTCCCAAAACAGGCGTTTTCAGCCCATTACCGGCATATGGAAGAAACAGCAGTAAGCACAGGGAAATATCTGCTTCTAAATCCAAAACGCAGCTATCTAACAGAACGGTTGTCAATGTGTGCACTCAACTTCCAGACTTAAACCCGTGTGTGGATTCAGCAGTCTGCAAACACTTTCTCTGCAGAGTCCCAAAACAGGCGTTTTCAGCCCATTACCGGCATATGGAAGAAACAGCAGTAAGCACAGGGAAATATCTGCTTCTAAATCCAAAACGCAGCTATCTAACAGAACGGTTGTCAATGTGTGCACTCAACTTCCAGAGTTAAACCCCGTGTGTGGATTCAGCAGTCTGCAAACACTTTCTCTGCAGAGTCCCAAAACAGGCTTTTTCAGCCCATTACCGGCATATGGAAGAAACAGCAGTAAGCACAGGGAAATATCTGCTTCTAAGTCCAAAACGCAGCTATCTAACAGAACGGGTGTCAATGTGTGCACTCAACTTCCAGAGTTAAACCCGTGTGTGGATTCAGCAGTCTGCAAACACTTTCTCTGCAGAGTCCCAAAACAGGCGTTTTCAGCCCTTTACCGGCATATGGAAGAAAACAGCAGTAAGCACAGGGAAATATCTGCTTCTAAATCCAAAACGCAGCTATCTAACAGAACGGTTGTCAATGTGTGCACTCAACTTCCAGAGTTAAACCCGTGTGTGGATTCAGCAGTCTGCAAACACTTTCTCTGCAGAGTCCCAAAACAGGCGTTTTCAGCCCTTTACCGGCATATGGAAGAAACAGCAGTAAGCACAGGGAAATATCTGCTTCTAAATCCAAAACGCAGCTATCTAACAGAACGGTTGTCAATGTGTGCACTCAACTTCCAGAGTTAAACCCGTGTGTGGATTCAGCAGTCTGCAAACACTTTCTCTGCAGAGTCCCAAAACAGGCGTTTTCAGGCCCATTACCGGCATATGGAAGAAACAGCAGTAAGCACAGGGAAATATCTGCTTCTAAATCCAAAACGCAGCTATCTAACAGAACGGTTGTCAATGTGTGCACTCAACTTCCAGAGTTAAACCCGTGTGTGGATTCAGCAGTCTGCAAACACTTTCTCTGCAGAGTCCCAAAACAGGCGTTTTCAGCCCATTACCGGCATATGGAAGAAACAGCAGTAAGCACAGGGAAATATCTGCTTCTAAATCCAAAAACGCAGCTATCTAACAGAACGGTTGTCAATGTGTGCACTCAACTTCCAGAGTTAAACCCGTGTGTGGATTCAGCAGTCTGCAAACACTTTCTCTGCAGAGTCCCAAAACAGGCGTTTTCAGCCCATTACCGGCATATGGAAGAAACAGCAGTAAGCACAGGGAAATATCTGCTTCTAAATCCAAAACGCAGCTATCTAACAGAACGGTTGTCAATGTGTGCACTCAACTTCCAGAGTTAAACCCGTGTGTGGATTCAGCAGTCTGCAAACACTTTCTCTGCAGAGTCCCCAAAACAGGCGTTTTCAGCCCTTTACCGGCATATGGAAGAAACAGCAGTAAGCACAGGGAAATATCTGCTTCTAAATCCAAAACGCAGCTATCTAACAGAACGGTTGTCAATGTGTGCACTCAACTTCCAGAGTTAAACCCGTGTGTGGATTCAGCAGTCTGCAAACACTTTCTCTGCAGAGTCCCAAAACAGGCGTTTTCAGCCCATTACCGGCATATGGAAGAAACAGCAGTAAGCACAGGGAAATATCTGCTTCTAAATCCAAAACGCAGCTATCTAACAGAACGGTTGTCAATGTGTGCACTCAACTTCCAGAGTTAAACCCGTGTGTGGATTCAGCAGTCTGCAAACACTTTCTCTGCAGAGGCCCAAAAACAGGCGTTTTCAGCCCATTACCGGCATATGGAAGAAACAGCAGTAAGCACAGGGAAATATCTGCTTCTAAATCCAAAACGCAGCTATCTAACAGAACGGTTGTCAATGTGTGCACTCAACTTCCAGAGTTAAACCCGTGTGTGGATTCAGCAGTCTGCAAACACTTTCTCTGCAGAGTCCCAAAACAGGCGTTTTCAGCCCATTACCGGCATATGGAAGAAACAGCAGTAAGCACAGGGAAATATCTGCTTCTACATCCAAAACGCAGCTATCTAACAGAACGGTTGTCAATGTGTGCACTCAACTTCCAGAGTTAAACCCGTGTGTGGATTCAGCAGTCTGCAAACACTTTCTCTGCAGAGTCCCAAAACAGGCGTTTTCAGCCCATTACCGGCATATGGAAGAAACAGCAGTAAGCACAGGGAAATATCTGCTTCTAAATCCAAAACGCAGCTATCTAACAGAACGGTTGTCAATGTGTGCACTCAACTTCCAGAGTTAAACCCGTGTGTGGATTCAGCAGTCTGCAAACACTTTCTCTGCAGAGTCCCAAAACAGGCTTTTTCAGCCCATTACCGGCATATGGAAGAAACAGCAGTAAGCACAGGGAAATATCTGCTTCTAAATCCAAAACGCAGCTATCTAACAGAACGGTTGTCAATGTGTGCACTCAACTTCCAGAGTTAAACCCGTGTGTGGATTCAGCAGTCTGCAAACACTTTCTCTGCAGAGTCCCAAAACAGGCGTTTTCAGCCCATTACCGGCATATGGAAGAAACAGCAGTAAGCACAGGGAAATATCTGCTTCTAAATCCAAAACGCAGCTATCTAACAGAACGGTTGTCAATGTGTGCACTCAACTTCCAGAGTTAAACCCGTGTGTGGATTCAGCAGTCTGCAAACACTTTCTCTGCAGAGTCCCAAAACAGGCGTTTTCAGCCCATTACCGGCATATGGAAGAAACAGCAGTAAGCACAGGGAAATATCTGCTTCTAAATCCAAAACGCAGCTATCTAACAGAACGGTTGTCAATGTGTGCACTCAACTTCCAGAGTTAAACCCGTGTGTGGATTCAGCAGTCTGCAAACACTTTCTCTGCAGAGTCCCAAAACAGGCGTTTTCAGCCCATTACCGGCATATGGAAGAAACAGCAGTAAGCACAGGGAAATATCTGCTTCTAAATCCAAAACGCAGCTATCTAACAGAACGGTTGTCAATGTGTGCACTCAACTTCCAGAGTTAAACCCGTGTGTGGATTCAGCAGTCTGCAAACACTTTCTCTGCAGAGTCCCAAAACAGGCGTTTTCAGCCCATTACCGGCATATGGAAGAAACAGCAGTAAGCACAGGGAAATATCTGCTTCTAAATCCAAAACGCAGCTATCTAACAGAACGGTTGTCAATGTGTGCACTCAACTTCCAGAGTTAAACCCGTGTGTGGATTCAGCAGTCTGCAAACACTTTCTCTGCAGAGTCCCAAAACAGGCGTTTTCAGCCCATTACCGGCATATGGAAGAAACAGCAGTAAGCACAGGGAAATATCTGCTTCTAAATCCAAAACGCAGCTATCTAACAGAACGGTTGTCAATGTGTGCACTCAACTTCCAGAGTTAAACCCGTGTGTGGATTCAGCAGTCTGCAAACACTTTCTCTGCAGAGGCCCAAAACAGGCGTTTTCAGCCCATTACCGGCATATGGAAGAAACAGCAGTAAGCACAGGGAAATATCTGCTTCTAAATCCAAAACGCAGCTATCTAACAGAACGGTTGTCAATGTGTGCACTCAACTTCCAGAGTTAAACCCGTGTGTGGATTCAGCAGTCTGCAAACACTTTCTCTGCAGAGTCCCAAAACAGGCGTTTTCAGCCCATTACCGGCATATGGAAGAAACAGCAGTAAGCACAGGGAAATATCTGCTTCTAAATCCAAAACGCAGCTATCTAACAGAACGGTTGTCAATGTGTGCACTCAACTTCCAGAGTTAAACCCGTGTGTGGATTCAGCAGTCTGCAAACACTTTCTCTGCAGAGTCCCAAAACAGGCTTTTTCAGCCCATTACCGGCATATGGAAGAAACAGCAGTAAGCACAGGGAAATATCTGCTTCTAAATCCAAAACGCAGCTCTCTAACAGAACGGTTGTCAATGTGTGCACTCAACTTCCAGAATTAAACCCGTGTGTGGATTCAGCAGTCTGCAAACACTTTCTCTGCAGAGTCCCAAAACAGGCGTTTTCAGCCCTTTACCGGCATATGGAAGAAACAGCAGTAAGCACAGGGAAATATCTGCTTCTAAATCCAAAACGCAGCTATCTAACAGAACGGTTGTCAATGTGTGCACTCAACTTCCAGAGTTAAACCCGTGTGTGGATTCAGCAGTCTGCAAACACTTTCTCTGCAGAGTCCCAAAACAGGCGTTTTCAGCCCTTTACCGGCATATGGAAGAAACAGCAGTAAGCACAGGGAAATATCTGCTTCTAAATCCAAAACGCAGCTATCTAACAGAACGGTTGTCAATGTGTGCACTCAACTTCCAGAGTTAAACCCGTGTGTGGATTCAGCAGTCTGCAAACACTTTCTCTGCAGAGTCCCAAAACAGGCGTTTTCAGCCCATTACCGGCATATGGAAGAAACAGCAGTAAGCACAGGGAAATATCTGCTTCTAAATCCAAAACGCAGCTATCTAACAGAACGGTTGTCAATGTGTGCACTCAACTTCCAGAGTTAAACCCGTGTGTGGATTCAGCCGTCTGCAAACACTTTCTCTGCAGAGTCCCAAAACAGGCGTTTTCAGCCCATTACCGGCATATGGAAGAAACAGCAGTAAGCACAGGGAAATATCTGCTTCTAAATCCAAAACGCAGCTATCTAACAGAACGGTTGTCAATGTGTGCACTCAACTTCCAGAGTTAAACCCGTGTGTGGATTCAGCAGTCTGCAAACACTTTCTCTGCAGAGTCCCAAAACAGGCGTTTTCAGCCCATTACCGGCATATGGAAGAAACAGCAGTAAGCACAGGGAAATATCTGCTTCTAAATCCAAAACGCAGCTATCTAACAGAACGGTTGTCAATGTGTGCACTCAACTTCCAGAGTTAAACCCGTGTGTGGATTCAGCAGTCTGCAAACACTTTCTCTGCAGAGTCCCAAAACAGGCGTTTTCAGCCCATTACCGGCATATGGAAGAAACAGCAGTAAGCACAGGGAAATATCTGCTTCTAAATCCAAAACGCAGCTATCTAACAGAACGGTTGTCAATGTATGCGCTCAACTTCCAGAGTTAAACCCGTGTGTGGATTCAGCAGTCTGCAAACACTTTCTCTGCAGAGTCCCAAAACAGGCGTTTTCAGCCCATTACCGGCATATGGAAGAAACAGCAGTAAGCACAGGGAAATATCTGCTTCTAAATCCAAAACGCAGCTATCTAACAGAACGGTTGTCAATGTGTGCACTCAACTTCCAGAGTTAAACCCGTGTGTGGATTCAGCAGTCTGCAAACACTTTCTCTGCAGAGGCCCAAAACAGGCGTTTTCAGCCCATTACCGGCATATGGAAGAAACAGCAGTAAGCACAGGGAAATATCTGCTTCTAAATCCAAAACGCAGCTATCTAACAGAACGGTTGTCAATGTGTGCACTCAACTTCCAGAGTTAAACCCGTGTGTGGATTCAGCAGTCTGCAAACACTTTCTCTGCAGAGTCCCAAAACAGGCGTTTTCAGCCCATTACCGGCATATGGAAGAAACAGCAGTAAGCACAGGGAAATATCTGCTTCTAAATCCAAAACGCAGCTATCTAACAGAACGGTTGTCAATGTGTGCACTCAACTTCCAGAGTTAAACCCGTGTGTGGATTCAGCAGTCTGCAAACACTTTCTCTGCAGAGTCCCAAAACAGGCGTTTTCAGCCCATTACCGGCATATGGAAGAAACAGCAGTAAGCACAGGGAAATATCTGCTTCTAAATCCAAAACGCAGCTATCTAACAGAACGGTTGTCAATGTGTGCACTCAACTTCCAGAGTTAAACCCGTGTGTGGATTCAGCAGTCTGCAAACACTTTCTCTGCAGAGTCCCAAAACAGGCTTTTTCAGCCCATTACCGGCATATGGAAGAAACAGCAGTAAGCACAGGGAAATATCTGCTTCTAAATCCAAAACGCAGCTATCTAACAGAACGGTTGTCAATGTGTGCACTCAACTTCCAGAGTTAAACCCGTGTGTGGATTCAGCAGTCTGCAAACACTTTCTCTGCAGAGTCCCAAAACAGGCGTTTTCAGCCCATTACCGGCATATGGAAGAAACAGCAGTAAGCACAGGGAAATATCTGCTTCTAAATCCAAAACGCAGCTATCTAACAGAACGGTTGTCAATGTGTGCACTCAACTTCCAGAGTTAAACCCGTGTGTGGATTCAGCAGTCTGCAAACACTTTCTCTGCAGAGTCCCAAAACAGGCTTTTTCAGCCCATTACCGGCATATGGAAGAAACAGCAGTAAGCACAGGGAAATATCTGCTTCTAAATCCAAAACGCAGCTATCTAACAGAACGGTTGTCAATGTGTGCACTCAACTTCCAGAGTTAAACCCGTGTGTGGATTCAGCAGTCTGCAAACACTTTCTCTGCAGAGTCCCAAAACAGGCGTTTTCAGCCCATTACCGGCATATGGAAGAAACAGCAGTAAGCACAGGGAAATATCTGCTTCTAAATCCAAAACGCAGCTATCTAACAGAACGGTTGTCAATGTGTGCACTCATCTTCCAGAGTTAAACCCGTGTGTGGATTCAGCCGTCTGCAAACACTTTCTCTGCAGAGTCCCAAAACAGGCGTTTTCAGCCCATTACCGGCATATGGAAGAAACAGCAGTAAGCACAGGGAAATATCTGCTTCTAAATCCAAAACGCAGCTATCTAACAGAACGGTTGTCAATGTGTGCACTCAACTTCCAGAGTTAAACCCGTGTGTGGATTCAGCAGTCTGCAAACACTTTCTCTGCAGAGTCCCAAAACAGGCGTTTTCAGCCCATTACCGGCATATGGAAGAAACAGCAGTAAGCACAGGGAAATATCTGCTTCTAAATCCAAAACGCAGCTATCTAACAGAACGGTTGTCAATGTGTGCACTCAACTTCCAGAGTTAAACCCGTGTGTGGATTCAGCAGTCTGCAAACACTTTCTCTGCAGAGTCCCAAAACAGGCGTTTTCAGCCCATTACCGGCATATGGAAGAAACAGCAGTAAGCACAGGGAAATATCTGCTTCTAAATCCAAAACGCAGCTATCTAACAGAACGGTTGTCAATGTGTGCACTCAACTTCCAGACTTAAACCCGTGTGTGGATTCAGCAGTCTGCAAACACTTTCTCTGCAGAGTCCCAAAACAGGCGTTTTCAGCCCATTACCGGCATATGGAAGAAACAGCAGTAAGCACAGGGAAATATCTGCTTCTAAATCCAAAACGCAGCTATCTAACAGAACGGTTGTCAATGTGTGCACTCAACTTCCAGAGTTAAACCCGTGTGTGGATTCAGCAGTCTGCAAACACTTTCTCTGCAGAGTCCCAAAACAGGCTTTTTCAGCCCATTACCGGCATATGGAAGAAACAGCAGTAAGCACAGGGAAATATCTGCTTCTAAGTCCAAAACGCAGCTATCTAACAGAACGGGTGTCAATGTGTGCACTCAACTTCCAGAGTTAAACCCGTGTGTGGATTCAGCAGTCTGCAAACACTTTCTCTGCAGAGTCCCAAAACAGGCGTTTTCAGCCCTTTACCGGCATATGGAAGAAACAGCAGTAAGCACAGGGAAATATCTGCTTCTAAATCCAAAACGCAGCTATCTAACAGAACGGTTGTCAATGTGTGCACTCAACTTCCAGAGTTAAACCCGTGTGTGGATTCAGCAGTCTGCAAACACTTTCTCTGCAGAGTCCCAAAACAGGCGTTTTCAGCCCTTTACCGGCATATGGAAGAAACAGCAGTAAGCACAGGGAAATATCTGCTTCTAAATCCAAAACGCAGCTATCTAACAGAACGGTTGTCAATGTGTGCACTCAACTTCCAGAGTTAAACCCGTGTGTGGATTCAGCAGTCTGCAAACACTTTCTCTGCAGAGTCCCAAAACAGGCGTTTTCAGCCCATTACCGGCATATGGAAGAAACAGCAGTAAGCACAGGGAAATATCTGCTTCTAAATCCAAAACGCAGCTATCTAACAGAACGGTTGTCAATGTGTGCACTCAACTTCCAGAGTTAAACCCGTGTGTGGATTCAGCAGTCTGCAAACACTTTCTCTGCAGAGTCCCAAAACAGGCGTTTTCAGCCCATTACCGGCATATGGAAGAAACAGCAGTAAGCACAGGGAAATATCTGCTTCTAAATCCAAAACGCAGCTATCTAACAGAACGGTTGTCAATGTGTGCACTCAACTTCCAGAGTTAAACCCGTGTGTGGATTCAGCAGTCTGCAAACACTTTCTCTGCAGAGTCCCAAAACAGGCGTTTTCAGCCCATTACCGGCATATGGAAGAAACAGCAGTAAGCACAGGGAAATATCTGCTTCTAAATCCAAAACGCAGCTATCTAACAGAACGGTTGTCAATGTGTGCACTCAACTTCCAGAGTTAAACCCGTGTGTGGATTCAGCAGTCTGCAAACACTTTCTCTGCAGAGTCCCCAAACAGGCGTTTTCAGCCCATTACCGGCATATGGAAGAAACAGCAGTAAGCACAGGGAAATATCTGCTTCTAAATCCAAAACGCAGCTATCTAACAGAACGGTTGTCAATGTGTGCACTCAACTTCCAGAGTTAAACCCGTGTGTGGATTCAGCAGTCTGCAAACACTTTCTCTGCAGAGTCTCAAAACAGGCGTTTTCAGCCCATTACCGGCATATGGAAGAAACAGCAGTAAGCACAGGGTAATATCTGCTTCTAAATCCAAATCGCTGCTATCTAACAGAACGGTTGTCAATGTGTGCACTCAACTTCCAGAGTTAAACCCGTGTGTGGATTCAGCAGTCTGCAAACACTTTCTCTGCAGAGTCCCAAAACAGGCGTTTTCAGCCCATTACCGGCATATGGAAGAAACAGCAGCAAGCACAGGGAAATATCTGCTTCTAAATCCAAAACGCAGCTATCTAACAGAACGGTTGTCAATGTGTGCACTCAACTTCCAGAGTTAAACCCGTGTGTGGATTCAGCATTCTGCAAACACTTTCTCTGCAGAGTCCCAAAACAGGCGTTTTCAGCCCATTACCGGCATATGGAAGAAACAGCAGTAAGCACAGGGAAATATCTGCTTCTAAATCCAAAACGCAGCTATCTAACAGAACGGTTGTCAATGTGTGCACTCAACTTCCAGAGTTAAACCCGTGTGTGGATTCAGCAGTCTGCAAACACTTTCTCTGCAGAGTCCCAAAACAGGCGTTTTCAGCCCATTACCGGCATATGGAAGAAACAGCAGTAAGCACAGGGAAATATCTGCTTCTAAATCCAAAACACAGCTATCTAACAGAACGGTTGTCAATGTGTGCACTCAACTTCCAGACTTAAACCCGTGTGTGGATTCAGCAGTCTGCAAACACTTTCTCTGCAGAGTCCCAAAAGAGGCGTTTTCAGCCCATTACCGGCATATGGAAGAAACAGCAGTAAGCACAGGGAAATATCTGCTTCTAAATCCAAAACGCAGCTATCTAACAGAACGGTTGTCAATGTGTGCACTCAACTTCCAGAGTTAAACCCGTGTGTGGATTCAGCAGTCTGCAAACACTTTCTGTGCAGAGTCCCAAAACAGGCGTTTTCAGCCCATTACCGGCATATGGAAGAAACAGCAGTAAGCACAGGGAAATATCTGCTTCTAAATCCAAAACGCAGCTATCTAACAGAACGGTTGTCAATGTGTGCACTCAACTTCCAGACTTAAACCCGTGTGTGGATTCAGCAGTCTGCAAACACTTTCTCTGCAGAGTCCCAAAACAGGCGTTTTCAGCCCATTACCGGCATATGGAAGAAACAGCAGTAAGCACAGGGAAATATCTGCTTCTAAATCCAAAACGCAGCTATCTAACAGAACGGTTGTCAATGTGTGCACTCAACTTCCAGAGTTAAACCCGTGTGTGGATTCAGCAGTCTGCAAACACTTTCTCTGCAGAGTCCCAAAACAGGCGTTTTCAGCCCATTACCGGCATATGGAAGAAACAGCAGTAAGCACAGGGAAATATCTGCTTCTAAATCCAAAACGCAGCTATCTAACAGAACGGTTGTCAATGTGTGCACTCAACTTCCAGAGTTAAACCCGTGTGTGGATTCAGCAGTCTGCAAACACTTTCTCTGCAGAGTCCCAAAACAGGCGTTTTCAGCCCATTACCGGCATATGGAAGAAACAGCAGTAAGCACAGGGAAATATCTGCTTCTAAATCCAAAACGCAGCTATCTAACAGAACGGTTGTCAATGTGTGCACTCAACTTCCAGAGTTAAACCCGTGTGTGGATTCAGCAGTCTGCAAACACTTTCTCTGCAGAGTCCCAAAACAGGCGTTTTCAGCCCATTACCGGCATATGGAAGAAACAGCAGTAAGCACAGGGAAATATCTGCTTCTAAATCCAAAACGCAGCTATCTAACAGAACGGTTGTCAATGTGTGCACTCAACTTCCAGAGTTAAACCCGTGTGTGGATTCAGCAGTCTGCAAACACTTTCTCTGCAGAGGCCCAAAACAGGCGTTTTCAGCCCATTACCGGCATATGGAAGAAACAGCAGTAAGCACAGGGAAATATCTGCTTCTAAATCCAAAACGCAGCTATCTAACAGAACGGTTGTCAATGTGTGCACTCAACTTCCAGAGTTAAACCCGTGTGTGGATTCAGCAGTCTGCAAACACTTTCTCTGCAGAGTCCCAAAACAGGCGTTTTCAGCCCATTACCGGCATATGGAAGAAACAGCAGTAAGCACAGGGAAATATCTGCTTCTACATCCAAAACGCAGCTATCTAACAGAACGGTTGTCAATGTGTGCACTCAACTTCCAGAGTTAAACCCGTGTGTGGATTCAGCAGTCTGCAAACACTTTCTCTGCAGAGTCCCAAAACAGGCGTTTTCAGCCCATTACCGGCATATGGAAGAAACAGCAGTAAGCACAGGGAAATATCTGCTTCTAAATCCAAAACGCAGCTATCTAACAGAACGGTTGTCAATGTGTGCACTCAACTTCCAGAGTTAAACCCGTGTGTGGATTCAGCAGTCTGCAAACACTTTCTCTGCAGAGTCCCAAAACAGGCTTTTTCAGCCCATTACCGGCATATGGAAGAAACAGCAGTAAGCACAGGGAAATATCTGCTTCTAAATCCAAAACGCAGCTATCTAACAGAACGGTTGTCAATGTGTGCACTCAACTTCCAGAGTTAAACCCGTGTGTGGATTCAGCAGTCTGCAAACACTTTCTCTGCAGAGTCCCAGAACAGGCGTTTTCAGCCCATTACCGGCATATGGAAGAAACAGCAGTAAGCACAGGGAAATATCTGCTTCTAAATCCAAAACGCAGCTATCTAACAGAACGGTTGTCAATGTGTGCACTCAACTTCCAGAGTTAAACCCGTGTGTGGATTCAGCAGTCTGCAAACACTTTCTCTGCAGAGTCCCAAAACAGGCGTTTTCAGCCCATTACCGGCATATGGAAGAAACAGCAGTAAGCACAGGGAAATATCTGCTTCTAAATCCAAAACGCAGCTATCTAACAGAACGGTTGTCAATGTGTGCACTCAACTTCCAGAGTTAAACCCGTGTGTGGATTCAGCAGTCTGCAAACACTTTCTCTGCAGAGTCCCAAAACAGGCGTTTTCAGCCCATTACCGGCATATGGAAGAAACAGCAGTAAGCACAGGGAAATATCTGCTTCTAAATCCAAAACGCAGCTATCTAACAGAACGGTTGTCAATGTGTGCACTCAACTTCCAGAGTTAAACCCGTGTGTGGATTCAGCAGTCTGCAAACACTTTCTCTGCAGAGTCCCAAAACAGGCGTTTTCAGCCCATTACCGGCATATGGAAGAAACAGCAGTAAGCACAGGGAAATATCTGCTTCTAAATCCAAAACGCAGCTATCTAACAGAACGGTTGTCAATGTGTGCACTCAACTTCCAGAGTTAAACCCGTGTGTGGATTCAGCAGTCTGCAAACACTTTCTCTGCAGAGTCCCAAAACAGGCGTTTTCAGCCCATTACCGGCATATGGAAGAAACAGCAGTAAGCACAGGGAAATATCTGCTTCTAAATCCAAAACGCAGCTATCTAACAGAACGGTTGTCAATGTGTGCACTCAACTTCCAGAGTTAAACCCGTGTGTGGATTCAGCAGTCTGCAAACACTTTCTCTGCAGAGGCCCAAAACAGGCGTTTTCAGCCCATTACCGGCATATGGAAGAAACAGCAGTAAGCACAGGGAAATATCTGCTTCTAAATCCAAAACGCAGCTATCTAACAGAACGGTTGTCAATGTGTGCACTCAACTTCCAGAGTTAAACCCGTGTGTGGATTCAGCAGTCTGCAAACACTTTCTCTGCAGAGTCCCAAAACAGGCGTTTTCAGCCCATTACCGGCATATGGAAGAAACAGCAGTAAGCACAGGGAAATATCTGCTTCTAAATCCAAAACGCAGCTATCTAACAGAACGGTTGTCAATGTGTGCACTCAACTTCCAGAGTTAAACCCGTGTGTGGATTCAGCAGTCTGCAAACACTTTCTCTGCAGAGTCCCAAAACAGGCTTTTTCAGCCCATTACCGGCATATGGAAGAAACAGCAGTAAGCACAGGGAAATATCTGCTTCTAAATCCAAAACGCAGCTCTCTAACAGAACGGTTGTCAATGTGTGCACTCAACTTCCAGAATTAAACCCGTGTGTGGATTCAGCAGTCTGCAAACACTTTCTCTGCAGAGTCCCAAAACAGGCGTTTTCAGCCCTTTACCGGCATATGGAAGAAACAGCAGTAAGCACAGGGAAATATCTGCTTCTAAATCCAAAACGCAGCTATCTAACAGAACGGTTGTCAATGTGTGCACTCAACTTCCAGAGTTAAACCCGTGTGTGGATTCAGCAGTCTGCAAACACTTTCTCTGCAGAGTCCCAAAACAGGCGTTTTCAGCCCTTTACCGGCATATGGAAGAAACAGCAGTAAGCACAGGGAAATATCTGCTTCTAAATCCAAAACGCAGCTATCTAACAGAACGGTTGTCAATGTGTGCACTCAACTTCCAGAGTTAAACCCGTGTGTGGATTCAGCAGTCTGCAAACACTTTCTCTGCAGAGTCCCAAAACAGGCGTTTTCAGCCCATTACCGGCATATGGAAGAAACAGCAGTAAGCACAGGGAAATATCTGCTTCTAAATCCAAAACGCAGCTATCTAACAGAACGGTTGTCAATGTGTGCACTCAACTTCCAGAGTTAAACCCGTGTGTGGATTCAGCAGTCTGCAAACACTTTCTCTGCAGAGTCCCAAAACAGGCGTTTTCAGCCCATTACCGGCATATGGAAGAAACAGCAGTAAGCACAGGGAAATATCTGCTTCTAAATCCAAAACGCAGCTATCTAACAGAACGGTTGTCAATGTGTGCACTCAACTTCCAGAGTTAAACCCGTGTGTGGATTCAGCAGTCTGCAAACACTTTCTCTGCAGAGTCCCAAAACAGGCGTTTTCAGCCCATTACCGGCATATGGAAGAAACAGCAGTAAGCACAGGGAAATATCTGCTTCTAAATCCAAAACGCAGCTATCTAACAGAACGGTTGTCAATGTGTGCACTCAACTTCCAGAGTTAAACCCGTGTGTGGATTCAGCAGTCTGCAAACACTTTCTCTGCAGAGTCCCAAAACAGGCGTTTTCAGCCCATTACCGGCATATGGAAGAAACAGCAGTAAGCACAGGGAAATATCTGCTTCTAAATCCAAAACGCAGCTATCTAACAGAACGGTTGTCAATGTATGCGCTCAACTTCCAGAGTTAAACCCGTGTGTGGATTCAGCAGTCTGCAAACACTTTCTCTGCAGAGTCCCAAAACAGGCGTTTTCAGCCCATTACCGGCATATGGAAGAAACAGCAGTAAGCACAGGGAAATATCTGCTTCTAAATCCAAAACGCAGCTATCTAACAGAACGGTTGTCAATGTGTGCACTCAACTTCCAGAGTTAAACCCGTGTGTGGATTCAGCAGTCTGCAAACACTTTCTCTGCAGAGGCCCAAAACAGGCGTTTTCAGCCCATTACCGGCATATGGAAGAAACAGCAGTAAGCACAGGGAAATATCTGCTTCTAAATCCAAAACGCAGCTATCTAACAGAACGGTTGTCAATGTGTGCACTCAACTTCCAGAGTTAAACCCGTGTGTGGATTCAGCAGTCTGCAAACACTTTCTCTGCAGAGTCCCAAAACAGGCGTTTTCAGCCCATTACCGGCATATGGAAGAAACAGCAGTAAGCACAGGGAAATATCTGCTTCTAAATCCAAAACGCAGCTATCTAACAGAACGGTTGTCAATGTGTGCACTCAACTTCCAGAGTTAAACCCGTGTGTGGATTCAGCAGTCTGCAAACACTTTCTCTGCAGAGTCCCAAAACAGGCGTTTTCAGCCCATTACCGGCATATGGAAGAAACAGCAGTAAGCACAGGGAAATATCTGCTTCTAAATCCAAAACGCAGCTATCTAACAGAACGGTTGTCAATGTGTGCACTCAACTTCCAGAGTTAAACCCGTGTGTGGATTCAGCAGTCTGCAAACACTTTCTCTGCAGAGTCCCAAAACAGGCTTTTTCAGCCCATTACCGGCATATGGAAGAAACAGCAGTAAGCACAGGGAAATATCTGCTTCTAAATCCAAAACGCAGCTATCTAACAGAACGGTTGTCAATGTGTGCACTCAACTTCCAGAGTTAAACCCGTGTGTGGATTCAGCAGTCTGCAAACACTTTCTCTGCAGAGTCCCAAAACAGGCGTTTTCAGCCCATTACCGGCATATGGAAGAAACAGCAGTAAGCACAGGGAAATATCTGCTTCTAAATCCAAAACGCAGCTATCTAACAGAACGGTTGTCAATGTGTGCACTCAACTTCCAGAGTTAAACCCGTGTGTGGATTCAGCAGTCTGCAAACACTTTCTCTGCAGAGTCCCAAAACAGGCTTTTTCAGCCCATTACCGGCATATGGAAGAAACAGCAGTAAGCACAGGGAAATATCTGCTTCTAAATCCAAAACGCAGCTATCTAACAGAACGGTTGTCAATGTGTGCACTCAACTTCCAGAGTTAAACCCGTGTGTGGATTCAGCAGTCTGCAAACACTTTCTCTGCACAGTCCCAAAACAGGCGTTTTCAGCCCATTACCGGCATATGGAAGAAACAGCAGTAAGCACAGGGAAATATCTGCTTCTAAATCCAAAACGCAGCTATCTAACAGAACGGTTGTCAATGTGTGCACTCAACTTCCAGAGTTAAACCCGTGTGTGGATTCAGCCGTCTGCAAACACTTTCTCTGCAGAGTCCCAAAACAGGCGTTTTCAGCCCATTACCGGCATATGGAAGAAACAGCAGTAAGCACAGGGAAATATCTGCTTCTAAATCCAAAACGCAGCTATCTAACAGAACGGTTGTCAATGTGTGCACTCAACTTCCAGAGTTAAACCCGTGTGTGGATTCAGCAGTCTGCAAACACTTTCTCTGCAGAGTCCCAAAACAGGCGTTTTCAGCCCTTTACCGGCATATGGAAGAAACAGCAGTAAGCACAGGGAAATATCTGCTTCTAAATCCAAAACGCAGCTATCTAACAGAACGGTTGTCAATGTGTGCACTCAACTTCCAGAGTTAAACCCGTGTGTGGATTCAGCAGTCTGCAAACACTTTCTCTGCAGAGTCCCAAAACAGGCGTTTTCAGCCCATTACCGGCATATGGAAGAAACAGCAGTAAGCACAGGGAAATATCTGCTTCTAAATCCAAAACGCAGCTATCTAACAGAACGGTTGTCAATGTGTGCACTCAACTTCCAGAGTTGAACCCGTGTGTGGATTCAGCAGTCTGCAAACACTTTCTCTGCAGAGTCCCAAAGCAGGCGTTTTCAGCCCATTACCGGCATATGGAAGAAACAGCAGTAAGCACAGGGAAATATCTGCTTCTAAATCCAAAACGCAGCTATCTAACAGAACGGTTGTCAATGTGTGCACTCAACTTCCAGAGTTAAACCCGTGTGTGGATTCAGCAGTCTGCAAACACTTTCTCTGCAGAGTCCCAAAACAGGCTTTTTCAGCCCATTACCGGCATATGGAAGAAACAGCAGTAAGCACAGGGAAATATCTGCTTCTAAGTCCAAAACGCAGCTATCTAACAGAACGGGTGTCAATGTGTGCACTCAACTTCCAGAGTTAAACCCGTGTGTGGATTCAGCAGTCTGCAAACACTTTCTCTGCAGAGTCCCAAAACAGGCGTTTTCAGCCCTTTACCGGCATATGGAAGAAACAGCAGTAAGCACAGGGAAATATCTGCTTCTAAATCCAAAACGCAGCTATCTAACAGAACGGTTGTCAATGTGTGCACTCAACTTCCAGAGTTAAACCCGTGTGTGGATTCAGCAGTCTGCAAACACTTTCTCTGCAGAGTCCCAAAACAGGCGTTTTCAGCCCTTTACCGGCATATGGAAGAAACAGCAGTAAGCACAGGGAAATATCTGCTTCTAAATCCAAAACGCAGCTATCTAACAGAACGGTTGTCAATGTGTGCACTCAACTTCCAGAGTTAAACCCGTGTGTGGATTCAGCAGTCTGCAAACACTTTCTCTGCAGAGTCCCAAAACAGGCGTTTTCAGCCCATTACCGGCATATGGAAGAAACAGCAGTAAGCACAGGGAAATATCTGCTTCTAAATCCAAAACGCAGCTATCTAACAGAACGGTTGTCAATGTGTGCACTCAACTTCCAGAGTTAAACCCGTGTGTGGATTCAGCAGTCTGCAAACACTTTCTCTGCAGAGTCCCAAAACAGGCGTTTTCAGCCCATTACCGGCATATGGAAGAAACAGCAGTAAGCACAGGGAAATATCTGCTTCTAAATCCAAAACGCAGCTATCTAACAGAACGGTTGTCAATGTGTGCACTCAACTTCCAGAGTTAAACCCGTGTGTGGATTCAGCAGTCTGCAAACACTTTCTCTGCAGAGTCCCAAAACAGGCGTTTTCAGCCCATTACCGGCATATGGAAGAAACAGCAGTAAGCACAGGGAAATATCTGCTTCTAAATCCAAAACGCAGCTATCTAACAGAACGGTTGTCAATGTGTGCACTCAACTTCCAGAGTTAAACCCGTGTGTGGATTCAGCAGTCTGCAAACACTTTCTCTGCAGAGTCCCCAAACAGGCGTTTTCAGCCCATTACCGGCATATGGAAGAAACAGCAGTAAGCACAGGGAAATATCTGCTTCTAAATCCAAAACGCAGCTATCTAACAGAACGGTTGTCAATGTGTGCACTCAACTTCCAGAGTTAAACCCGTGTGTGGATTCAGCAGTCTGCAAACACTTTCTCTGCAGAGTCTCAAAACAGGCGTTTTCAGCCCATTACCGGCATATGGAAGAAACAGCAGTAAGCACAGGGTAATATCTGCTTCTAAATCCAAATCGCTGCTATCTAACAGAACGGTTGTCAATGTGTGCACTCAACTTCCAGAGTTAAACCCGTGTGTGGATTCAGCAGTCTGCAAACACTTTCTCTGCAGAGTCCCAAAACAGGCGTTTTCAGCCCATTACCGGCATATGGAAGAAACAGCAGCAAGCACAGGGAAATATCTGCTTCTAAATCCAAAACGCAGCTATCTAACAGAACGGTTGTCAATGTGTGCACTCAACTTCCAGAGTTAAACCCGTGTGTGGATTCAGCAGTCTGCAAACACTTTCTCTGCAGAGTCCCAAAACAGGCGTTTTCAGCCCATTACCGGCATATGGAAGAAACAGCAGTAAGCACAGGGAAATATCTGCTTCTAAATCCAAAACGCAGCTATCTAACAGAACGGTTGTCAATGTGTGCACTCAACTTCCAGAGTTAAACCCGTGTGTGGATTCAGCAGTCTGCAAACACTTTCTCTGCAGAGTCCCAAAACAGGCGTTTTCAGCCCATTACCGGCATATGGAAGAAACAGCAGTAAGCACAGGGAAATATCTGCTTCTAAATCCAAAACACAGCTATCTAACAGAACGGTTGTCAATGTGTGCACTCAACTTCCAGAGTTAAACCCGTGTGTGGATTCAGCAGTCTGCAAACACTTTCTCTGCAGAGTCCCAAAAGAGGCGTTTTCAGCCCATTACCGGCATATGGAAGAAACAGCAGTAAGCACAGGGAAATATCTGCTTCTAAATCCAAAACGCAGCTATCTAACAGAACGGTTGTCAATGTGTGCACTCAACTTCCAGAGTTAAACCCGTGTGTGGATTCAGCAGTCTGCAAACACTTTCTGTGCAGAGTCCCAAAACAGGCGTTTTCAGCCCATTACCGGCATATGGAAGAAACAGCAGTAAGCACAGGGAAATATCTGCTTCTAAATCCAAAACGCAGCTATCGAACAGAACGGTTGTCAATGTGTGCACTCAACTTCCAGACTTAAACCCGTGTGTGGATTCAGCAGTCTGCAAACACTTTCTCTGCAGAGTCCCAAAACAGGCGTTTTCAGCCCATTACCGGCATATGGAAGAAACAGCAGTAAGCACAGGGAAATATCTGCTTCTAAATCCAAAACGCAGCTATCTAACAGAACGGTTGTCAATGTGTGCACTCAACTTCCAGAGTTAAACCCGTGTGTGGATTCAGCAGTCTGCAAACACTTTCTCTGCAGAGTCCCAAAACAGGCGTTTTCAGCCCATTACCGGCATATGGAAGAAACAGCAGTAAGCACAGGGAAATATCTGCTTCTAAATCCAAAACGCAGCTATCTAACAGAACGGTTGTCAATGTGTGCACTCAACTTCCAGAGTTAAACCCGTGTGTGGATTCAGCAGTCTGCAAACACTTTCTCTGCAGAGTCCCAAAACAGGCGTTTTCAGCCCATTACCGGCATATGGAAGAAACAGCAGTAAGCACAGGGAAATATCTGCTTCTAAATCCAAAACGCAGCTATCTAACAGAACGGTTGTCAATGTGTGCACTCAACTTCCAGAGTTAAACCCGTGTGTGGATTCAGCAGTCTGCAAACACTTTCTCTGCAGAGTCCCAAAACAGGCGTTTTCAGCCCATTACCGGCATATGGAAGAAACAGCAGTAAGCACAGGGAAATATCTGCTTCTAAATCCAAAACGCAGCTATCTAACAGAACGGTTGTCAATGTGTGCACTCAACTTCCAGAGTTAAACCCGTGTGTGGATTCAGCAGTCTGCAAACACTTTCTCTGCAGAGTCCCAAAACAGGCGTTTTCAGCCCATTACCGGCATATGGAAGAAACAGCAGTAAGCACAGGGAAATATCTGCTTCTAAATCCAAAACGCAGCTATCTAACAGAACGGTTGTCAATGTGTGCACTCAACTTCCAGAGTTAAACCCGTGTGTGGATTCAGCAGTCTGCAAACACTTTCTCTGCAGAGTCCCAAAACAGGCGTTTTCAGCCCATTACCGGCATATGGAAGAAACAGCAGTAAGCACAGGGAAATATCTGCTTCTAAATCCAAAACGCAGCTATCTAACAGAACGGTTGTCAATGTGTGCACTCAACTTCCAGAGTTAAACCCGTGTGTGGATTCAGCAGTCTGCAAACACTTTCTGTGCAGAGTCTCAAAACAGGCCTTTCCGGCCCAGTTCCGGCATATATAAGAAAGAGCATTAAGACTGCGTCTAAAACTCAGAAGAAACGTTTCTTTCAAACTGCTCGGCCTTGTGTTCTTTGGCCTAAGGGAGTTGAATCTATGTTTAGATTCAGCGAGATAGAAACACGTTTATTCTAGGAGCTGTCTTTGGATATTCCAGATTGAATGGGAGTATATGCTGTAAAGAGAAATATCTGTTTCTAAAACCAAAATGGATCTATCTAGCAGAGTGGTTGTGAATGTGTGCCTTCGGCTTAAAGAGGTAAACTGCTCTTCTCATGCAGCACTTTAGAAACCCTTTCTATGCAAATTCTCATACCGACCTTTCCAGCAAAACACCAGCCTATAGGAAATAGCAGTAAGACTGCATCTTTAACATGGAGGAAACTGTTTTCAAACTGCTCTGCTGTGTGTTCATTCATATAAGAGACTTGAATATATGTTCAGATTCAGCTAGTTAGCAACACGTTTCTTCCAGGAGCTTTGTTTGCCTATTCCAGAGTATACTGGAGTATAAGATGTAAAGACAAATGTCTCGTTCCAAAAGAAAAACGGATGATCTAATGGAATGGTTGTCAATGTGTGCATTCAACTTACTGAGTTAAACTGCTGTTTGTATGCAGCAGTTTAGAAAACATTTCTGTGTAGATTCTCAAACAGACATTTCCAGCAAAATACCGGCCTATAAGAAATAGCAGTAAGACTGCGTCTAAAACTCAGAGGGAACGTTTCTTTCAAACTGCTCTGCAGTGTGTTCGTTCACCAAAGGTCGTTGAATCTATGTTTGGATTCAGCGAGTTTGAAACACGTTTATTCTAGGAGCTGCATTTCGATATTCCAGAGTGTATGGGAGTAAATGCTGTAAAGAGAAATATCTGTTTCTAAAACCAAAACGGAGCTATCTAACAGAATGGCTGTGAATGTGTGCATTCAACTTAAAGGGTTAATCTGCTCTTCTTAGGCAGCAGTTTAGAAACCCTTTATATGCAAATTCTAAAATCAACATTTGCAGCAAAACACCAGCCTAAAAGAAGTAGCAGTAAGACTGCATCTATAACATAGAAGAAACGTTTTCTTCAAAATGCTCTGCTCTGTGTTCATTCACCTAAGAGTCTTGAGTATATGTTCAGATTCAGCGAGTAAGAAACACGTTTCTTCCAGGAGCTGCATTTGCATATTCCAGAGTGTACTGGAGTATAAGGTTTAAAGTGAAATATCTGGTTCTAAAACAAACACGGAGCCATCTAACAGAATGGTTGTCACTGTGTGCATTCAGCTTATTGAGATAAACTGTTGTTTCTATGCAGCAGTTTAGAAAAGATTTTTGTGCAGATTCTAAAACAGACATTCCCAGCAAAATACCGGCCTCTAAGAAATAGCAATAAGACTGCGTCTAAAACTCAAATAAAACGTTTCTTTCAAACTGCTGTGCTGTGTGTTCGTTCACCTAAGGGAGTTGAATCTATGTTTAGATTCAGCGACTTAGAAACACGTCTATTCTGGGAGCTGCGTTTGGCTATTCCAGAATGAATGGGAGTATATGCTGTAACTAGAAACACAGGCTTCTAAAACCAAAACGGAGCTAGCTAACAGAATGATTGTGAATGAGGGCATTCAACTTAACGAATTAAACTGCTCCACTTAAGCAGCAGTTTACAAACCATTTATATGGAAATTCTAAAACCAACATTTCCAGGAAAACACCACCCTAAAAGCAATAGCAGTAACAGTGCATCTATAACATGGAAGAAATGTTTTTTTCAAACTCCTCTGCTGTGTGTTCATTCACCTAAGAGACTTCAATATATGCACAGATTCAGCGAGTTACAAACACGTTTCTTCCAGGAGCTGCGTATGCATATATCAGAGTGTACTGGGGTACAAGATGTAAAGAGAAATATCTGATTATACTTAGAAACCCGTTTCTTTTAGGAGCTGCGTTTGGATATTCCAGAGTGAATGAGAGTATATGCTGTAAAGAGAAATAACTGCTTCTAAAACCAAAAGTCAGCTATCCAACTGAATGGTTGTCAATGTGTGCACTCAACGTCCAGAGATAAACCCGTGTGTGGATTCAGCAATCTGCAAACACTTTCTCTGCAGAGTCCCAAAAGAGGCGTTTTCAGCCCATTACCGGCATATGGAAGAAACAGCAGTAAGCACAGGGAAATATCTGCTTCTAAATCCAAAACGCAGCTATCTAACAGAACGGTTGTCAATGTGTGCACTCAACTTCCAGACTTAAACCCGTGTGTGGATTCAGCAGTCTGCAAACACTTTCTCTGCAGAGTCCCAAAACAGGCGTTTTCAGCCCATTACCGGCATATGGAAGAAACAGCAGTAAGCACAGGGAAATATCTGCTTCTAAATCCAAAACGCAGCTATCTAACAGAACGGTTGTCAATGTGTGCACTCAACTTCCAGAGTTAAACCCGTGTGTGGATTCAGCAGTCTGCAAACACTTTCTCTGCAGAGTCCCAAAACAGGCGTTTTCAGCCCATTACCGGCATATGGAAGAAACAGCAGTAAGCACAGGGAAATATCTGCTTCTAAATCCAAAACGCAGCTATCTAACAGAACGGTTGTCAATGTGTGCACTCAACTTCCAGAGTTAAACCCGTGTGTGGATTCAGCAGTCTGCAAACACTTTCTCTGCAGAGTCCCAAAACAGGCGTTTTCAGCCCATTACCGGCATATGGAAGAAACAGCAGTAAGCACAGGGAAATATGTGCTTCTAAATCCAAAACGCAGCTATCTAACAGAACGGTTGTCAATGTGTGCACTCAACTTCCAGAGTTAAACCCGTGTGTGGATTCAGCAGTCTGCAAACACTTTCTCTGCAGAGTCCCAAAACAGGCGTTTTCAGCCCATTACCGGCATATGGAAGAAACAGCAGTAAGCACAGGGAAATATCTGCTTCTAAATCCAAAACGCAGCTATCTAACAGAACGGTTGTCAATGTGTGCACTCAACTTCCAGAGTTAAACCCGTGTGTGGATTCAGCAGTCTGCAAACACTTTCTCTGCAGAGTCCCAAAACAGGCGTTTTCAGCCCATTACCGGCATATGGAAGAAACAGCAGTAAGCACAGGGAAATATCTGCTTCTAAATCCAAAACGCAGCTATCTAACAGAACGGTTGTCAATGTGTGCACTCAACTTCCAGAGTTAAACCCGTGTGTGGATTCAGCAGTCTGCAAACTCTCTGCAGAGTCCCAAAACAGGCGTTTTCAGCCCATTACCGGCATATGGAAGAAACAGCAGTAAGCACAGGGAAATATCTGCTTCTAAATCCAAAACGCAGCTATCTAACAGAACGGTTGTCAATGTATGCGCTCAACTTCCAGAGTTAAACCCGTGTGTGGATTCAGCAGTCTGCAAACACTTTCTCTGCAGAGTCCCAAAACAGGCGTTTTCAGCCCATTACCGGCATATGGAAGAAACAGCAGTAAGCACAGGGAAATATCTGCTTCTAAATCCAAAACGCAGCTATCTAACAGAACGGTTGTCAATGTGTGCACTCAACTTCCAGACTTAAACCCGTGTGTGGATTCAGCAGTCTGCAAACACTTTCTCTGCAGAGTCCCAAAACAGGCGTTTTCAGCCCATTACCGGCATATGGAAGAAACAGCAGTAAGCACAGGGAAATATCTGCTTCTAAATCCAAAACGCAGCTATCTAACAGAACGGTTGTCAATGTGTGCACTCAACTTCCAGAGTTAAACCCTTGTGTGGATTCAGCAGTCTGCAAACACTTTCTCTGCAGAGTCCCAAAACAGGCGTTTTCAGCCCATTACCGGCATATGGAAGAAACAGCAGTAAGCACAGGGAAATATCTGCTTCTAAATCCAAATCGCTGCTATCTAACAGAACGGTTGTCAATGTGTGCACTCAACTTCCAGAGTTAAACCCGTGTGTGGATTCAGCAGTCTGCAAACACTTTCTCTGCAGAGTCCCAAAACAGGCGTTTTCAGCCCATTACCGGCATATGGAAGAAACAGCAGTAAGCACAGGGAAATATCTGCTTCTAAATCCAAAACGCAGCTATCTAACAGAACGGTTGTCAATGTGTGCACTCAACTTCCAGAGTTAAACCCGTGTGTGGATTCAGCAGTCTGCAAACACTTTCTCTGCAGAGTCCCAAAACAGGCGTTTTCAGCCCATTACCGGCATATGGAAGAAACAGCAGTAAGCACAGGGAAATATCTGCTTCTAAATCCAAAACGCAGCTATCTAACAGAACGGTTGTCAATGTGTGCACTCAACTTCCAGAGTTAAACCCGTGTGTGGATTCAGCAGTCTGCAAACACTTTCTCTGCAGAGTCCCAAAACAGGCGTTTTCAGCCCATTACCGGCATATGGAAGAAACAGCAGTAAGCACAGGGAAATATCTGCTTCTAAATCCAAAACGCAGCTATCTAACAGAACGGTTGTCAATGTGTGCACTCAACTTCCAGAGTTAAACCCGTGTGTGGATTCAGCAGTCTGCAAACACTTTCTCTGCAGAGTCCCAAAACAGGCGTTTTCAGCCCATTACCGGCATATGGAAGAAACAGCAGTAAGCACAGGGAAATATCTGCTTCTAAATCCAAAACGCAGCTATCTAACAGAACGGTGGTCAATGTGTGCACTCAACTTCCAGAGTTAAACCCGTGTGTGGATTCAGCAGTCTGCAAACACTTTCTCTGCAGAGTCCCAAAGCAGGCGTTTTCAGCCCATTACCGGCATATGGAAGAAACAGCAGTAAGCACAGGGAAATATCTGCTTCTAAATCCAAAACGCAGCTATGTAATAGAACGGTTGTCAATGTGTGCACTCAACTTCCAGAGTTAAACCCGTGTGTGGATTCAGCAGTCTGCAAACACTTTCTCTGCAGAGTCCCAAAACAGGCGTTTTCAGCCCATTACCGGCATATGGAAGAAACAGCAGTAAGCACAGGGAGATATCTGCTTCTAAATCCAAAACGCAGCTATCTAACAGAACGGTTGTCAATGTGTGCACTCAACTTCCAGAGTTAAACCCGTGTGTGGATTCAGCAGTCTGCAAACACTTTCTCTGCAGAGTCCCAAAACAGGCGTTTTCAGCCCATTACCGGCATATGGAAGAAACAGCAGTAAGCACACGGAAATATCTGCTTCTAAATCCAAAACGCAGCTATCTAACAGAACGGTTGTCAATGTGTGCACTCAACTTCCAGAGTTAAACCCGTGTGTGGATTCAGCAGTCTGCAAACACTTTCTCTGCAGAGTCCCAAAACAGGCGTTTTCAGCCCATTACCGGCATATGGTAGAAACAGCAGTAAGCACAGGGAAATATCTGCTTCTAAATCCAAAACGCAGCTCTCTAACAGAACGGTTGTCAATGTGTGCACTCAACTTCCAGAGTTAAACCCGTGTGTGGATTCAGCAGTCTGCAAACACTTTCTCTGCAGAGTCCCAAAACAGGCGTTTTCAGCCCATTACCGGCATATGGAAGAAACAGCAGTAAGCACAGGGAAATATCTGCTTCTAAATCCAAAACGCAGCTATCTAACAGAACGGTTGTCAAAGTGTGCACTCAACTTCCAGAGTTAAACCCGTGTGTGGATTCAGCAGTCTGCAAACACTTTCTCTGCAGAGTCCCAAAACAGGCGTTTTCAGCCCATTACCGGCATATGGAAGAAACAGCAGTAAGCACAGGGAAATATCTGCTTCTACATCCAAAACGCAGCTATCTAACAGAACGGTTGTCAATGTGTGCACTCAACTTCCAGAGTTAAACCCGTGTGTGGATTCAGCAGTCTGCAAACACTTTCTCTGCAGAGTCCCAAAACAGGCGTTTTCAGCCCTTTACCGGCATATGGAAGAAACAGCAGTAAGCACAGGGAAATATCTGCTTCTAAATCCAAAACGCAGCTATCTAACAGAACGGTTGTCAATGTGTGCACTCAACTTCCAGAGTTAAACCCGTGTGTGGATTCAGCAGTCTGCAAACACTTTCTCTGCAGAGTCCCAAAACAGGCGTTTTCAGCCCTTTACCGGCATATGGAAGAAACAGCAGTAAGCACAGGGAAATATCTGCTTCTAAATCCAAAACGCAGCTATCTAACAGAACGGTTGTCAATGTGTGCACTCAACTTCCAGAGTTAAACCCGTGTGTGGATTCAGCAGTCTGCAAACACTTTCTCTGCAGAGTCCCAAAACAGGCGTTTTCAGCCCTTTACCGGCATATGGAAGAAACAGCAGTAAGCACAGGGAAATATCTGCTTCTAAATCCAAAACGCAGCTATCTAACAGAACGGTTGTCAATGTGTGCACTCAACTTCCAGAGTTAAACCCGTGTGTGGATTCAGCAGTCTGCAAACACTTTCTCTGCAGAGTCCCAAAACAGGCGTTTTCAGCCCATTACCGGCATATGGAAGAAACAGCAGTAAGCACAGGGAAATATCTGCTTCTAAATCCAAAACGCAGCCATCTAACAGAACGGTTGTCAATGTGTGCACTCAACTTCCAGAGTTAAACCCGTGTGTGGATTCAGCAGTCTGCAAACACTTTCTCTGCAGAGTCCCAAAACAGGCGTTTTCAGCCCATTACCGGCATATGGAAGAAACAGCAGTAAGCACAGGGAAATATCTGCTTCTAAATCCAAAACGCAGCTATCTAACAGAACGGTTGTCAATGTGTGCACTCAACTTCCAGAGTTAAACCCGTGTGTGGATTCAGCAGTCTGCAAACACTTTCTCTGCAGAGTCCCAAAACAGGCGTTTTCAGCCCATTACCGGCATATGGAAGAAACAGCAGTAAGCACAGGGAAATATCTGCTTCTAAATCCAAAACGCAGCTATCTAACAGAACGGTTGTCAATGTGTGCACTCAACTTCCAGAGTTAAACCCGTGTGTGGATTCAGCAGTCTGCAAACTCTCTGCAGAGTCCCAAAACAGGCGTTTTCAGCCCATTACCGGCATATGGAAGAAACAGCAGTAAGCACAGGGAAATATCTGCTTCTAAATCCAAAACGCAGCTATCTAACAGAACGGTTGTCAATGTGTGCGCTCAACTTCCAGAGTTAAACCCGTGTGTGGATTCAGCAGTCTGCAAACACTTTCTCTGCAGAGTCCCAAAACAGGCGTTTTCAGCCCATTACCGGCATATGGAAGAAACAGCAGTAAGCACAGGGAAATATCTGCTTCTAAATCCAAAACGCAGCTATCTAACAGAACGGTTGTCAATGTGTGCACTCAACTTCCAGAGTTAAACCCGTGTGTGGATTCAGCAGTCTGCAAACACTTTCTCTGCAGAGTCCCAAAACAGGCGTTTTCAGCCCATTACCGGCATATGGAAGAAACAGCAGTAAGCACAGGGAAATATCTGCTTCTAAATCCAAAACGCAGCTATCTAACAGAACGGTTGTCAATGTGTGCACTCAACTTCCAGAGTTAAACCCGTGTGTGGATTCAGCAGTCTGCAAACACTTTCTCTGCAGAGTCCCAAAACAGGCGTTTTCAGCCCATTACCGGCATATGGAAGAAACAGCAGTAAGCACAGGGAAATATCTGCTTCTAAATCCAAATCGCTGCTATCTAACAGAACGGTTGTCAATGTGTGCACTCAACTTCCAGAGTTAAACCCGTGTGTGGATTCAGCAGTCTGCAAACACTTTCTCTGCAGAGTCCCAAAGCAGGCGTTTTCAGCCCATTACCGGCATATGGAAGAAACAGCAGTAAGCACAGGGAAATATCTGCTTCTAAATCCAAAACGCAGCTATGTAATAGAACGGTTATCAATGTGTGCACTCAACTTCCAGAGTTAAACCCGTGTGTGGATTCAGCAGTCTGCAAACACTTTCTCTGCAGAGTCCCAAAACAGGCGTTTTCAGCCCATTACCGGCATATGGAAGAAACAGCAGTAAGCACAGGGAAATATCTGCTTCTAAATCCAAAACGCAGCTATCTAACAGAACGGTTGTCAATGTGTGCACTCAACTTCCAGAGTTAAACCCGTGTGTGGATTCAGCAGTCTGCAAACACTTTCTCTGCAGAGTCCCAAAACAGGCGTTTTCAGCCCATTACCGGCATATGGAAGAAACAGCAGTAAGCACAGGGAAATATCTGCTTCTAAATCCAAAACGCAGCTATCTAACAGAACGGTTGTCAATGTGTGCACTCAATTTCCAGAGTTAAACCCGTGTGTGGATTCAGCAGTCTGCAAACCCTTTCTCTGCCGAGTCCCAAAACAGGCGTTTTCAGCCCATTACCGGCATATGGAAGAAACAGCAGTAAGCACAGGGAAATATCTGCTTCTAAATCCAAAAGGCAGCTATCTAACAGAACGGTTGTCAATGTGTGCACTCAACTTCCAGAGTTAAACCCGTGTGTGGATTCAGCCGTCTGCAAACACTTTCTCTGCAGAGTCCCAAAACAGGCGTTTTCAGCCCATTACCGGCATATGGAAGAAACAGCAGTAAGCACAGGGAAATATCTGCTTCTAAATCCAAAACGCAGCTATCTAACAGAACGGTTGTCAATGTGTGCACTCAACTTCCAGAGTTAAACCCGTGTGTGGATTCAGCAGTCTGCAAACACTTTCTCTGCAGAGTCCCAAAACAGGCGTTTTCAGCCCATTACCGGCATATGGAAGAAACAGCAGTAAGCACAGGGAAATATCTGCTTCTAAATCCAAAACGCAGCTATCTAACAGAACGGTTGTCAATGTGTGCACTCAACTTCCAGACTTAAACCCGTGTGTGGATTCAGCAGTCTGCAAACACTTTCTCTGCAGAGTCCCAAAACAGGCGTTTTCAGCCCTTTACCGGCATATGGAAGAAACAGCAGTAAGCACAGGGAAATATCTGCTTCTAAATCCAAAACGCAGCTATCTAACAGAACGGTTGTCAATGTGTGCACTCAACTTCCAGAGTTAAACCCGTGTGTGGATTCAGCAGTCTGCAAACACTTTCTCTGCAGAGTCCCAAAACAGGCGTTTTCAGCCCATTACCGGCATATGGAAGAAACAGCAGTAAGCACAGGGAAATATCTGCTTCTAAATCCAAAACGCAGCTATCTAACAGAACGGTTGTCAATGTGTGCACTCAACTTCCAGAGTTAAACCCGTGTGTGGATTCAGCAGTCTGCAAACACTTTCTCTGCAGAGTCCCAAAACAGGCGTTTTCAGCCCATTACCGGCATATGGAAGAAACAGCAGTAAGCACAGGGAAATATCTGCTTCTAAATCCAAAACGCAGCTATCTAACAGAACGGTTGTCAATGTGTGCACTCAACTTCCAGAGTTAAACCCGTGTGTGGATTCAGCAGTCTGCAAACACTTTCTCTGCAGAGTCCCAAAACAGGCGTTTTCAGCCCATTACCGGCATATGGAAGAAACAGCAGTAAGCACAGGGAAATATCTGCTTCTAAATCCAAAACGCAGCTATCTAACAGAACGGTTGTCAATGTGTGCACTCAACTTCCAGAGTTAAACCCGTGTGTGGATTCAGCAGTCTGCAAACACTTTCTCTGCAGAGTCCCAAAACAGGCGTTTTCAGCCCATTACCGGCATATGGAAGAAACAGCAGTAAGCACAGGGAAATATCTGCTTCTAAATCCAAAACGCAGCTATCTAACAGAACGGTTGTCAATGTGTGCACTCAACTTCCAGAGTTAAACTCGTGTGTGGATTCAGCAGTCTGCAAACACTTTCTCTGCAGAGTCCCAAAACAGGCGTTTTCAGCCCTTTACCGGCATATGGAAGAAACAGCAGTAAGCACAGGGAAATATCTGCTTCTAAATCCAAAACGCAGCTATCTAACAGAACGGTTGTCAATGTGTGCACTCAACTTCCAGAGTTAAACCCGTGTGTGGATTCAGCAGTCTGCAAACACTTTCTCTGCAGAGTCCCAAAACAGGCGTTTTCAGCCCATTACCGGCATATGGAAGAAACAGCAGTAAGCACAGGGAAATATCTGCTTCTAAATCCAAAACGCAGCTATCTAACAGAACGGTTGTCAATGTGTGCACTCAACTTCCAGAGTTAAACCCGTGTGTGGATTCAGCAGTCTGCAAACACTTTCTCTGCAGAGTCCCAAAACAGGCGTTTTCAGCCCATTACCGGCATATGGAAGAAACAGCAGTAAGCACAGGGAAATATCTGCTTCTAAATCCAAAACGCAGCTATCTAACAGAACGGTTGTCAATGTGTGCACTCAACTTCCAGAGTTAAACCCGTGTGTGGATTCAGCAGTCTGCAAACACTTTCTCTGCAGAGTCCCAAAACAGGCGTTTTCAGCCCATTACCGGCATATGGAAGAAACAGCAGTAAGCACAGGGAAATATCTGCTTCTAAATCCAAAACGCAGCTATCTAACAGAACGGTTGTCAATGTGTGCACTCAACTTCCAGAGTTAAACCCGTGTGTGGATTCAGCAGTCTGCAAACACTTTCTCTGCAGAGTCCCAAAACAGGCGTTTTCAGCCCATTACCGGCATATGGAAGAAACAGCAGTAAGCACAGGGAAATATCTGCTTCTAAATCCAAAACGCAGCTATCTAACAGAACGGTTGTCAATGTGTGCACTCAACTTCCAGAGTTAAACCCGTGTGTGGATTCAGCAGTCTGCAAACACTTTCTCTGCAGAGTCCCAAAACAGGCGTTTTCAGCCCATTACCGGCATATGGAAGAAACAGCAGTAAGCACAGGGAAATATCTGCTTCTAAATCCAAAACGCAGCTATCTAACAGAACGGTTGTCAATGTGTGCACTCAACTTCCAGAGTTAAACCCGAGTGTGGATTCAGCAGTCTGCAAACACTTTCTCTGCAGAGTCCCAAAGCAGGCGTTTTCAGCCCATTACCGGCATATGGAAGAAACAGCAGTAAGCACAGGGAAATATCTGCTTCTAAATCCAAAACGCAGCTATGTAACAGAACGGTTGTCAATGTGTGCACTCAACTTCCAGAGTTAAACCCGTGTGTGGATTCAGCAGTCTGCAAACACTTTCTCTGCAGAGGCCCAAAACAGGCGTTTTCAGCCCATTACCGGCATATGGAAGAAACAGCAGTAAGCACAGGGAAATATCTGCTTCTAAATCCAAAACGCAGCTATCTAACAGAACGGTTGTCAATGTGTGCACTCAACTTCCAGAGTTAAACCCGTGTGTGGATTCAGCAGTCTGCAAACACTTTCTCTGCAGAGTCCCAAAACAGGCGTTTTCAGCCCATTACCGGCATATGGAAGAAACAGCAGTAAGCACAGGGAAATATCTGCTTCTAAATCCAAAACGCAGCTATCTAACAGAACGGTTGTCAATGTGTGCACTCAACTTCCAGAGTTAAACCCGTGTGTGGATTCAGCAGTCTGCAAACACTTTCTCTGCAGAGTCCCAAAACAGGCGTTTTCAGCCCATTACCGGCATATGGAAGAAACAGCAGTAAGCACAGGGAAATATCTGCTTCTAAATCCAAAACGCAGCTATCTAACAGAACGGTTGTCAATGTGTGCACTCAACTTCCAGAGTTAAACCCGTGTGTGGATTCAGCCGTCTGCAAACACTTTCTCTGCAGAGTCCCAAAACAGGAGTTTTCAGCCCATTACCGGCATATGGAAGAAACAGCAGTAAGCACAGGGAAATATCTGCTTCTAAATCCAAAACGCAGCTATCTAACAGAACGGTTGTCAATGTGTGCACTCAACTTCCAGAGTTAAACCCGTGTGTGGATTCAGCAGTCTGCAAACACTTTCTCTGCAGAGTCCCAAAACAGGCGTTTTCAGCCCATTACCGGCATATGGAAGAAACAGCAGTAAGCACAGGGAAATATCTGCTTCTAAATCCAAAACGCAGCTCTCTAACAGAACGGTTGTCAATGTGTGTACTCAACTTCCAGAGTTAAACCCGTGTGTGGATTCAGCAGTCTGCAAACACTTTCTCTGCAGAGTCCCAAAACAGGCGTTTTCAGCCCATTACCGGCATATGGAAGAAACAGCAGTAAGCACAGGGAAATATCTGCTTCTAAATCCAAAACGCAGCTATCTAACAGAACGGTTGTCAATGTGTGCACTCAACTTCCAGAGTTAAACCCGTGTGTGGATTCAGCAGTCTGCAAACACTTTCTCTGCAGAGTCCCAAAACAGGCGTTTTCAGCCCATTACCGGCATATGGAAGAAACAGCAGTAAGCACAGGGAAATATCTGCTTCTAAATCCAAAACGCAGCTATCTAACAGAACGGTTGTCAATGTGTGCACTCAACTTCCAGAGTTAAACCCGTGTGTGGATTCAGCCGTCTGCAAACACTTTCTCTGCAGAGTCCCAAAACAGGAGTTTTCAGCCCATTACCGGCATATGGAAGAAACAGCAGTAAGCACAGGGAAATATCTGCTTCTAAATCCAAAACGCAGCTATCTAACAGAACGGTTGTCAATGTGTGCACTCAACTTCCAGAGTTAAACCCGTGTGTGGATTCAGCAGTCTGCAAACACTTTCTCTGCAGAGTCCCAAAACAGGCGTTTTCAGCCCATTACCGGCATATGGAAGAAACAGCAGTAAGCACAGGGAAATATCTGCTTCTAAATCCAAAACGCAGCTCTCTAACAGAACGGTTGTCAATGTGTGCACTCAACTTCCAGAGTTAAACCCGTGTGTGGATTCAGCAGTCTGCAAACACTTTCTCTGCAGAGTCCCAAAACAGGCGTTTTCAGCCCATTACCGGCATATGGAAGAAACAGCAGTAAGCACAGGGAAATATCTGCTTCTAAATCCAAAACGCAGCTATCTAACAGAACGGTTGTCAATGTGTGCACTCAACTTCCAGACTTAAACCCGTGTGTGGATTCAGCAGTCTGCAAACACTTTCTCTGCAGAGTCCCAAAACAGGCGTTTTCAGCCCATTACCGGCATATGGAAGAAACAGCAGTAAGCACAGGGAAATATCTGCTTCTAAATCCAAAACGCAGCTATCTAACAGAACGGTTGTCAATGTGTGCACTCAACTTCCAGAGTTAAACCCGTGTGTGGATTCAGCAGTCTGCAAACACTTTCTCTGCAGAGTCCCAAAACAGGCGTTTTCAGCCCATTACCGGCATATGGAAGAAACAGCAGTAAGCACAGGGAAATATCTGCTTCTAAATCCAAAACGCAGCTATCTAACAGAACGGTTGTCAATGTGTGCACTCAACTTCCAGAGTTAAACCCGTGTGTGGATTCAGCAGTCTGCAAACACTTTCTCTGCAGAGTCCCAAAACAGGCGTTTTCAGCCCTTTACCGGCATATGGAAGAAACAGCAGTAAGCACAGGGAAATATCTGCTTCTAAATCCAAAACGCAGCTATCTAACAGAACGGTTGTCAATGTGTGCACTGAACTTCCAGAGTTAAACCCGTGTGTGGATTCAGCAGTCTGCAAACACTTTCTCTGCAGAGTCCCAAAACAGGCGTTTTCAGCCCTTTACCGGCATATGGAAGAAACAGCAGTAAGCACAGGGAAATATCTGCTTCTAAATCCAAAACGCAGCTATCTAACAGAACGGTTGTCAATGTGTGCACTCAACTTCCAGAGTTAAACTCGTGTGTGGATTCAGCAGTCTGCAAACACTTTCTCTGCAGAGTCCCAAAACAGGCGTTTTCAGCCCATTACCGGCATATGGAAGAAACAGCAGTAAGCACAGGGAAATATCTGCTTCTAAATCCAAAACGCAGCTATCTAACAGAACGGTTGTCAATGTGTGCACTCAACTTCCAGAGTTAAACCCGTGTGTGGATTCAGCAGTCTGCAAACACTTTCTCTGCAGAGTCCCAAAACAGGCGTTTTCAGCCCATTACCGGCATATGGAAGAAACAGCAGTAAGCACAGGGAAATATCTGCTTCTAAATCCAAAACGCAGCTATCTAACAGAACGGTTGTCAATGTGTGCACTCAACTTCCAGAGTTAAACCCGTGTGTGGATTCAGCAGTCTGCAAACACTTTCTCTGCAGAGTCCCCAAACAGGCGTTTTCAGCCCATTACCGGCATAAGGAAGAAACAGCAGTAAGCACAGGGAAATATCTGCTTCTAAATCCAAAACGCAGCTTTCTAACAGAACGGTTGTCAATGTGTGCGCTCAACTTCCAGAGTAAAACCCGTGTGTGGATTCAGCAGTCTGCAAACACTTTCTCTGCAGAGTCCCAAAACAGGCGTTTTCAGCCCATTACCGGCATATGGAAGAAACAGCAGTAAGCACAGGGAAATATCTGCTTCTAAATCCAAAACGCAGCTATCTAACAGAACGGTTGTCAATGTGTGCACTCAACTTCCAGAGTTAAACCCGTGTGTGGATTCAGCAGTCTGCAAACACTTTCTCTGCAGAGTCCCAAAACAGGCGTTTTCAGCCCATTACCGGCATATGGAAGAAACAGCAGTAAGCACAGGGAAATATCTGCTTCTAAATCCAAAACGCAGCTCTCTAACAGAACGGTTGTCAATGTGTGCACTCAACTTCCAGAGTTAAACCCGTGTGTGGATTCAGCCGTCTGCAAACACTTTCTCTGCAGAGTCCCAAAACAGGCGTTTTCAGCCCATTACCGGCATATGGAAGAAACAGCAGTAAGCACAGGGAAATATCTGCTTCTAAATCCAAAACGCAGCTATCTAACAGAACGGTTGTCAATGTGTGCACTCAACTTCCAGAGTTAAACCCGTGTGTGGATTCAGCAGTCTGCAAACACTTTCTCTGCAGAGTCCCCAAACAGGCGTTTTCAGCCCATTACCGGCATAAGGAAGAAACAGCAGTAAGCACAGGGAAATATCTGCTTCTAAATCCAAAACGCAGCTTTCTAACAGAACGGTTGTCAATGTGTGCGCTCAACTTCCAGAGTAAAACCCGTGTGTGGATTCAGCAGTCTGCAAACACTTTCTCTGCAGAGTCCCAAAACAGGCGTTTTCAGCCCATTACCGGCATATGGAAGAAACAGCAGTAAGCACAGGGAAATATCTGCTTCTAAATCCAAAACGCAGCTATCTAACAGAACGGTTGTCAATGTGTGCACTCAACTTCCAGAGTTAAACCCGTGTGTGGATTCAGCAGTCTGCAAACACTTTCTCTGCAGAGTCCCAAAACAGGCGTTTTCAGCCCATTACCGGCATATGGAAGAAACAGCAGTAAGCACAGGGAAATATCTGCTTCTAAATCCAAAACGCAGCTCTCTAACAGAACGGTTGTCAATGTGTGCACTCAACTTCCAGAGTTAAACCCGTGTGTGGATTCAGCAGTCTGCAAACACTTTCTCTGCAGAGTCCCAAAACAGGCGTTTTCAGCCCATTACCGGCATATGGAAGAAACAGCAGTAAGCACAGGGAAATATCTCCTTCTAAATCCAAAACGCAGCTATCTAACAGAACGGTTGTCAATGTGTGCACTCAACTTCCAGAGTTAAACCCGTGTGTGGATTCAGCAGTCTGCAAACACTTTCTCTGCAGAGTCCCAAAACAGGCGTTTTCAGCCCATTACCGGCATATGGAAGAAACAGCAGTAAGCACAGGGAAATATCTGCTTCTAAATCCAAAACGCAGCTCTCTAACAGAACGGTTGTCAATGTGTGCACTCAACTTCCAGAGTTAAACCCGTGTGTGGATTCAGCAGTCTGCAAACACTTTCTCTGCAGAGTCCCAAAACAGGCGTTTTCAGCCCATTACCGGCATATGGAAGAAACAGCAGTAAGCACAGGGAAATATCTGCTTCTAAATCCAAAACGCAGCTATCTAACAGAACGGTTGTCAATGTGTGCACTCAACTTCCAGAGTTAAACCCGTGTGTGGATTCAGCAGTCTGCAAACACTTTCTCTGCAGAGTCCCCAAACAGGCGTTTTCAGCCCATTACCGGCATAAGGAAGAAACAGCAGTAAGCACAGGGAAATATCTGCTTCTAAATCCAAAACGCAGCTTTCTAACAGAACGGTTGTCAATGTGTGCGCTCAACTTCCAGAGTAAAACCCGTGTGTGGATTCAGCAGTCTGCAAACACTTTCTCTGCAGAGTCCCAAAACAGGCGTTTTCAGCCCATTACCGGCATATGGAAGAAACAGCAGTAAGCACAGGGAAATATCTGCTTCTAAATCCAAAACGCAGCTATCTAACAGAACGGTTGTCAATGTGTGCACTCAACTTCCAGAGTTAAACCCGTGTGTGGATTCAGCAGTCTGCAAACACTTTCTCTGCAGAGTCCCAAAACAGGCGTTTTCAGCCCATTACCGGCATATGGAAGAAACAGCAGTAAGCACAGGGAAATATCTGCTTCTAAATCCAAAACGCAGCTCTCTAACAGAACGGTTGTCAATGTGTGCACTCAACTTCCAGAGTTAAACCCGTGTGTGGATTCAGCAGTCTGCAAACACTTTCTCTGCAGAGTCCCAAAACAGGCGTTTTCAGCCCATTACCGGCATATGGAAGAAACAGCAGTAAGCACAGGGAAATATCTGCTTCTAAATCCAAAACGCAGCTATCTAACAGAACGGTTGTCAATGTGTGCACTCAACTTCCAGAGTTAAACCCGTGTGTGGATTCAGCCGTCTGCAAACACTTTCTCTGCAGAGTCCCAAAACAGGAGTTTTCAGCCCATTACCGGCATATGGAAGAAACAGCAGTAAGCACAGGGAAATATCTGCTTCTAAATCCAAAACGCAGCTATCTAACAGAACGGTTGTCAATGTGTGCACTCAACTTCCAGAGTTAAACCCGTGTGTGGATTCAGCAGTCTGCAAACACTTTCTCTGCAGAGTCCCAAAACAGGCGTTTTCAGCCCATTACCGGCATATGGAAGAAACAGCAGTAAGCACAGGGAAATATCTGCTTCTAAATCCAAAACGCAGCTATCTAACAGAACGGTTGTCAATGTGTGCACTCAACTTCCAGAGTTAAACCCGTGTGTGGATTCAGCAGTCTGCAAACACTTTCTCTGCAGAGTCCCAAAACAGGCGTTTTCAGCCCTTTACCGGCATATGGAAGAAACAGCAGTAAGCACAGGGAAATATCTGCTTCTAAATCCAAAACGCAGCTATCTAACAGAACGGTTGTCAATGTGTGCACTCAACTTCCAGAGTTAAACCCGTGTGTGGATTCAGCAGTCTGCAAACACTTTCTCTGCAGAGTCCCAAAACAGGCGTTTTCAGCCCTTTACCGGCATATGGAAGAAACAGCAGTAAGCACAGGGAAATATCTGCTTCTAAATCCAAAACGCAGCTATCTAACAGAACGGTTGTCAATGTGTGCACTCAACTTCCAGAGTTAAACCCGTGTGTGGATTCAGCAGTCTGCAAACACTTTCTCTGCAGAGTCCCAAAACAGGCGTTTTCAGCCCATTACCGGCATATGGAAGAAACAGCAGTAAGCACAGGGAAATATCTGCTTCTAAATCCAAAACGCAGCTATCTAACAGAACGGTTGTCAATGTGTGCACTCAACTTCCAGAGTTAAACCCGTGTGTGGATTCAGCAGTCTGCAAACACTTTCTCTGCAGAGTCCCAAAACAGGCGTTTTCAGCCCATTACCGGCATATGGAAGAAACAGCAGTAAGCACAGGGAAATATCTGCTTCTAAATCCAAAACGCAGCTATCTAACAGAACGGTTGTCAATGTGTGCACTCAACTTCCAGAGTTAAACCCGTGTGTGGATTCAGCAGTCTGCAAACACTTTCTCTGCAGAGTCCCCAAACAGGCGTTTTCAGCCCATTACCGGCATAAGGAAGAAACAGCAGTAAGCACAGGGAAATATCTGCTTCTAAATCCAAAACGCAGCTTTCTAACAGAACGGTTGTCAATGTGTGCGCTCAACTTCCAGAGTAAAACCCGTGTGCGGATTCAGCAGTCTGCAAACACTTTCTCTGCAGAGTCCCAAAACAGGCGTTTTCAGCCCATTACCGGCATATGGAAGAAACAGCAGTAAGCACAGGGAAATATCTGCTTCTAAATCCAAAACGCAGCTATCTAACAGAACGGTTGTCAATGTGTGCACTCAACTTCCAGAGTTAAACCCGTGTGTGGATTCAGCAGTCTGCAAACACTTTCTCTGCAGAGTCCCAAAACAGGCGTTTTCAGCCCATTACCGGCATATGGAAGAAACAGCAGTAAGCACAGGGAAATATCTGCTTCTAAATCCAAAACGCAGCTATCTAACAGAACGGTTGTCAATGTGTGCACTCAACTTCCAGAGTTAAACCCGTGTGGATTCAGCAGTCTGCAAACACTTTCTCTGCAGAGTCCCAAAACAGGCGTTTTCAGCCCATTACCGGCATATGGAAGAAACAGCAGTAAGCACAGGGAAATATCTGCTTCTAAATCCAAAACGCAGCTATCTAACAGAACGGTTGTCAATGTGTGCACTCAACTTCCAGAGTTAAACCCGTGTGTGGATTCAGCCGTCTGCAAACACTTTCTCTGCAGAGTCCCAAAACAGGAGTTTTCAGCCCATTACCGGCATACGGAAGAAACAGCAGTAAGCACAGGGAAATATCTGCTTCTAAATCCAAAACACAGCTATCTAACAGAACGGTTGTCAATGTGTGCACTCAACTTCCAGAGTTAAACCCGTGTGTGGATTCAGCAGTCTGCAAACACTTTCTCTGCAGAGTCCCAAAACAGGCGTTTTCAGCCCATTACCGGCATATGGAAGAAACAGCAGTAAGCACAGGGAAATATCTGCTTCTAAATCCAAAACGCAGCTCTCTAACAGAACGGTTGTCAATGTGTGCACTCAACTTCCAGAGTTAAACCCGTGTGTAGATTCAGCAGTCTGCAAACACTTTCTCTGCAGAGTCCCAAAACAGGCGTTTTCAGCCCATTACCGGCATATGGAAGAAACAGCAGTAAGCACAGGGAAATATCTGCTTCTAAATCCAAAACGCAGCTATCTAACAGAACGGTTGTCAATGTGTGCACTCAACTTCCAGACTTAAACCCGTGTGTGGATTCAGCAGTCTGCAAACACTTTCTCTGCAGAGTCCCAAAACAGGCGTTTTCAGCCCATTACCGGCATATGGAAGAAACAGCAGTAAGCACAGGGAAATATCTGCTTCTAAATCCAAAACGCAGCTATCTAACAGAACGGTTGTCAATGTGTGCACTCAACTTCCAGAGTTAAACCCGTGTGTGGATTCAGCAGTCTGCAAACACTTTCTCTGCAGAGTCCCAAAACAGGCGTTTTCAGCCCATTACCGGCATATGGAAGAAACAGCAGTAAGCACAGGGAAATATCTGCTTCTAAATCCAAAACGCAGCTATCTAACAGAACGGTTGTCAATGTGTGCACTCAACTTCCAGAGTTAAACCCGTGTGTGGATTCAGCAGTCTGCAAACACTTTCTCTGCAGAGTCCCAAAACAGGCGTTTTCAGCCCTTTACCGGCATATGGAAGAAACAGCAGTAAGCACAGGGAAATATCTGCTTCTAAATCCAAAACGCAGCTATCTAACAGAACGGTTGTCAATGTGTGCACTCAACTTCCAGAGTTAAACCCGTGTGTGGATTCAGCAGTCTGCAAACACTTTCTCTGCAGAGTCCCAAAACAGGCGTTTTCAGCCCTTTACCGGCATATGGAAGAAACAGCAGTAAGCACAGGGAAATATCTGCTTCTAAATCCAAAACGCAGCTATCTAACAGAACGGTTGTCAATGTGTGCACTCAACTTCCAGAGTTAAACCCGTGTGTGGATTCAGCAGTCTGCAAACACTTTCTCTGCAGAGTCCCAAAACAGGCGTTTTCAGCCCATTACCGGCATATGGAAGAAACAGCAGTAAGCACAGGGAAATATCTGCTTCTAAATCCAAAACGCAGCTATCTAACAGAACGGTTGTCAATGTGTGCACTCAACTTCCAGAGTTAAACCCGTGTGTGGATTCAGCAGTCTGCAAACACTTTCTCTGCAGAGTCCCAAAACAGGCGTTTTCAGCCCATTACCGGCATATGGAAGAAACAGCAGTAAGCACAGGGAAATATCTGCTTCTAAATCCAAAACGCAGCTATCTAACAGAACGGTTGTCAATGTGTGCACTCAACTTCCAGAGTTAAACCCGTGTGTGGATTCAGCAGTCTGCAAACACTTTCTCTGCAGAGTCCCAAAACAGGCGTTTTCAGCCCATTACCGGCATATGGAAGAAACAGCAGTAAGCACAGGGAAATATCTGCTTCTAAATCCAAAACGCAGCTATCTAACAGAACGGTTGTCAATGTGTGCACTCAACTTCCAGAGTTAAACCCGTGTGTGGATTCAGCAGTCTGCAAACACTTTCTCTGCAGAGTCCCCAAACAGGCGTTTTCAGCCCATTACCGGCATAAGGAAGAAACAGCAGTAAGCACAGGGAAATATCTGCTTCTAAATCCAAAACGCAGCTTTCTAACAGAACGGTTGTCAATGTGTGCGCTCAAATTCCAGAGTAAAACCCGTGTGTGGATTCAGCAGTCTGCAAACACTTTCTCTGCAGAGTCCCAAAACAGGCGTTTTCAGCCCATTACCGGCATATGGAAGAAACAGCAGTAAGCACAGGGAAATATCTGCTTCTAAATCCAAAACGCAGCTATCTAACAGAACGGTTGTCAATGTGTGCACTCAACTTCCAGAGTTAAACCCGTGTGTGGATTCAGCAGTCTGCAAACACTTTCTCTGCAGAGTCCCAAAACAGGCGTTTTCAGCCCATTACCGGCATATGGAAGAAACAGCAGTAAGCACAGGGAAATATCTGCTTCTAAATCCAAAACGCAGCTATCTAACAGAACGGTTGTCATTGTGTGCACTCAACTTCCAGAGTTAAACCCGTGTGTGGATTCAGCAGTCTACAAACACTTTCTCTGCAGAGTCCCAAAACAGGCGTTTTCAGCCCATTACCGGCATATGGAAGAAACAGCAGTAAGCACAGGGAAATATCTGCTTCTAAATCCAAAACGCAGCTATCTAACAGAACGGTTGTCAATGTGTGCACTCAACTTCCAGAGTTAAACCCGTGTGTGGATTCAGCAGTCTGCAAACACTTTCTCTGCAGAGTCCCAAAACAGGCGTTTTCAGCCCATTACCGGCATATGGAAGAAACAGCAGTAAGCACAGGGAAATATCTGCTTCTAAATCCAAAACGCAGCTATCTAACAGAACGGTTGTCAATGTGTGCACTCAACTTCCAGAGTTAAACCCGTGTGTGGATTCAGCAGTCTGCAAACACTTTCTCTGCAGAGTCCCAAAAGAGGCGTTTTCAGCCCATTACCGGCATATGGAAGAAACAGCAGTAAGCACAGGGAAATATCTGCTTCTAAATCCAAAACGCAGCTATCTAACAGAACGGTTGTCAATGTGTGCACTCAACTTCCAGAGTTAAACCCGTGTGTGGATTCAGCAGTCTGCAAACACTTTCTGTGCAGAGTCCCAAAACAGGCGTTTTCAGCCCATTACCGGCATATGGAAGAAACAGCAGTAAGCACAGGGAAATATCTGCTTCTAAATCCAAAACGCAGCTATCTAACAGAACGGTTGTCAATGTGTGCACTCAACTTCCAGACTTAAACCCGTGTGTGGATTCAGCAGTCTGCAAACACTTTCTCTGCAGAGTCCCAAAACAGGCGTTTTTAGCCCATTACCGGCATATGGAAGAAACAGCAGTAAGCACAGGGAAATATCTGCTTCTAAATCCAAAACGCAGCTATCTAACAGAACGGTTGTCAATGTGTGCACTCAACTTCCAGAGTTAAACCCGTGTGTGGATTCAGCAGTCTGCAAACACTTTCTCTGCAGAGTCCCAAAACAGGCGTTTTCAGCCCATTACCGGCATATGGAAGAAACAGCAGTCAGCACAGGGAAATATCTGCTTCTAAATCCAAAACGCAGCTATCTAACAGAACGGTTGTCAATGTGTGCACTCAACTTCCAGAGTTAAACCCGTGTGTGGATTCAGCAGTCTGCAAACACTTTCTCTGCAGAGTCCCAAAACAGGCGTTTTCAGCCCATTACCGGCATATGGAAGAAACAGCAGTAAGCACAGGGAAATATCTGCTTCTAAATCCAAAACGCAGCTATCTAACAGAACGGTTGTCAATGTGTGCACTCAACTTCCAGAGTTAAACCCGTGTGTGGATTCAGCAGTCTGCAAACACTTTCTCTGCAGAGTCCCAAAACAGGCGTTTTCAGCCCATTACCGGCATATGGAAGAAACAGCAGTAAGCACAGGGAAATATCTGCTTCTAAATCCAAAACGCAGCTATCTAACAGAACGGTTGTCAATGTGTGCACTCAACTTCCAGAGTTAAACCCGTGTGTGGATTCAGCAGTCTGCAAACACTTTCTCTGCAGAGTCCCAAAACAGGCGTTTTCAGCCCATTACCGGCATATGGAAGAAACAGCAGTAAGCACAGGGAAATATCTGCTTCTAAATCCAAAACGCAGCTATCTAACAGAACGGTTGTCAATGTGTGCACTCAACTTCCAGAGTTAAACCCGTGTGTGGATTCAGCAGTCTGCAAACACTTTCTCTGCAGAGTCCCAAAAGAGGCGTTTTCAGCCCATTACCGGCATATGGAAGAAACAGCAGTAAGCACAGGGAAATATCTGCTTCTAAATCCAAAACGCAGCTATCTAACAGAACGGTTGTCAATGTGTGCACTCAACTTCCAGAGTTAAACCCGTGTGTGGATTCAGCAGTCTGCAAACACTTTCTGTGCAGAGTCTCAAAACAGGCCTTTCCGGCCCAGTACCGGCATATATAAGAAAGAGCATTAAGACTGCGTCTAAAACTCAGAAGAAACGTTTCTTTCAAACTGCTCGGCCTTGTGTTCTTTGGCCTAAGGGAGTTGAATCTATGTTTAGATTCAGCGAGATAGAAACACGTTTATTCTAGGAGCTGTCTTTGGATATTCCAGATTGAATGGGAGTATATGCTGTAAAGAGAAATATCTGTTTCTAAAACCAAAATGGATCTATCTAGCAGAGTGGTTGTGAATGTGTGCCTTCGGCTTAAAGAGGTAAACTGCTCTTCTCATGCAGCACTTTAGAAACCCTTTCTATGCAAATTCTCATACCGACCTTTCCAGCAAAACACCAGCCTATAGGAAATAGCAGTAAGACTGCATCTTTAACATGGAGGAAACTGTTTTCAAACTGCTCTGCTGTGTGTTCATTCATATAAGAGACTTGAATATATGTTCAGATTCAGCTAGTTAGCAACACGTTTCTTCCAGGAGCTGTGTTTGCCTATTCCAGAGTATACTGGAGTATAAGATGTAAAGACAAATGTCTCGTTCCAAAAGAAAAACGGATGATCTAATGGAATGGTTGTCAATGTGTGCATTCAACTTACTGAGCTAAACTGCTGTTTGTATGCAGCAGTTTAGAAAACATTTCTGTGTAGATTCTCAAACAGACATTTCCAGCAAAATACCGGCCTATAAGAAATAGCAGTAAGACTGCGTCTAAAACTCAGAGGGAACGTTTCTTTCAAACTGCTCTGCAGTGTGTTCGTTCACCAAAGGTCGTTGAATCTATGTTTGGATTCAGCGAGTTTGAAACACGTTTATTCTAGGAGCTGCATTTCGATATTCCAGAGTGTATGGGAGTAAATGCTGTAAAGAGAAATATCTGTTTCTAAAACCAAAACGGAGCTATCTAACAGAATGGCTGTGAATGTGTGCATTCAACTTAAAGGGTTAATCTGCTCTTCTTAGGCAGCAGTTTAGAAACCCTTTATATGCAAATTCTAAAATCAACATTTGCAGCAAAACACCAGCCTAAAAGAAGTAGCAGTAAGACTGCATCTATAACATAGAAGAAACGTTTTCTTCAAAATGCTCTGCTCTGTGTTCATTCACCTAAGAGTCTTGAGTATATGTTCAGATTCAGCGAGTAAGAAACACGTTTCTTCCAGGAGCTGCATTTGCATATTCCAGAGTGTACTGGAGTATAAGGTTTAAAGTGAAATATCTGGTTCTAAAACAAACACGGAGCCATCTAACAGAATGGTTGTCACTGTGTGCATTCAGCTTATTGAGATAAACTGTTGTTTCTATGCAGCAGTTTAGAAAAGATTTTTGTGCAGATTCTAAAACAGACATTCCCAGCAAAATACCGGCCTCTAAGAAATAGCAATAAGACTGCGTCTAAAACTCAAATAAAACGTTTCTTTCAAACTGCTGTGCTGTGTGTTCGTTCACCTAAGGGAGTTGAATCTATGTTTAGATTCAGCGACTTAGAAACACGTCTATTCTGGGAGCTGCGTTTGGCTATTCCAGAATGAATGGGAGTATATGCTGTAACTAGAAACACAGGCTTCTAAAACCAAAACGGAGCTAGCTAACAGAATGATTGTGAATGAGGGCATTCAACTTAACGAATTAAACTGCTCCACTTAAGCAGCAGTTTACAAACCATTTATATGGAAATTCTAAAACCAACATTTCCAGGAAAACACCAGCCTAAAAGCAATAGCAGTAACAGTGCATCTATAACATGGAAGAAATGTTTTTCTCAAACTCCTCTGCTGTGTGTTCATTCACCTAAGAGACTTCAATATATGCACAGATTCAGCGAGTTACAAACACGTTTCTTCGAGGAGCTGCGTATGCATATATCAGAGTGTACTGGGGTACAAGATGTAAAGAGAAATATCTGATTATACTTAGAAACCCGTTTCTTTTAGGAGCTGCGTTTGGATATTCCAGAGTGAATGAGAGTATATGCTGTAAAGAGAAAAAACTGCTTCTAAAACCAAAAGGCAGCTATCCAACTGAATGGTTGTCAATGTGTGCACTCAACGTCCAGAGTTAAACCCGTGTGTGGATTCAGCAGTCTGCAAACACTTTCTCTGCAGAGTCCCAAAAGAGGCGTTTTCAGCCCATTACCGGCATATGGAAGAAACAGCAGTAAGCACAGGGAAATATCTGCTTCTAAATCCAAAACGCAGCTATCTAACAGAACGGTTGTCAATGTGTGCACTCAACTTCCAGAGTTAAACCGGTGTGTGGATTCAGCAGTCTGCAAACACTTTCTCTGCAGAGTCCCAAAACAGGCGTTTTCAGCCCATTACCGGCATATGGAAGAAACAGCAGTAAGCACAGGGAAATATCTGCTTCTAAATCCAAATCGCTGCTATCTAACAGAACGGTTGTCAATGTGTGCACTCAACTTCCAGAGTTAAACCCGTGTGTGGATTCAGCAGTCTGCAAACACTTTCTCTGCAGAGTCCCAAAACAGGCGTTTTCAGTCCATTACCGGCATATGGAAGAAACAGCAGTAAGCACAGGGAAATATCTGCTTCTAAATCCAAAACGCAGCTATCTAACAGAACGGTTGTCAATGTGTGCACTCAACTTCCAGAGTTAAACCCGTGTGTGGATTCAGCAGTCTGCAAACACTTTCTCTGCAGAGTCCCAAAACAGGCGTTTTCAGCCCATTACCGGCATATGGAAGAAACAGCAGTAAGCACAGGGAAATATCTGCTTCTAAATCCAAAACGCAGCTATCTAACAGAACGGTTGTCAATGTGTGCACTCAACTTCCAGAGTTAAACCCGTGTGTGGATTCAGCAGTCTGCAAACACTTTCTCTGCAGAGTCCCAAAACAGGCGTTTTCAGCCCTTTACCGGCATATGGAAGAAACAGCAGTAAGCACAGGGAAATATCTGCTTCTAAATCCAAAACGCAGCTATCTAACAGAACGGTTGTCAATGTGTGCACTCAACTTCCAGAGTTAAACCCGTGTGTGGATTCAGCAGTCTGCAAACACTTTCTCTGCAGAGTCCCAAAACAGGCGTTTTCAGCCCATTACCGGCATATGGAAGAAACAGCAGTAAGCACAGGGAAATATCTGCTTCTAAATCCAAAACGCAGCTATCTAACAGAACGGTTGTCAATGTGTGCACTCAACTTCCAGAGTTAAACCCGTGTGTGGATTCAGCAGTCTGCAAACACTTTCTGTGCAGAGTCTCAAAACAGGCCTTTCCGGCCCAGTACCGGCATATATAAGAAAGAGCATTAAGACTGCGTCTAAAACTCAGAAGAAACGTTTCTTTCAAACTGCTCGGCCTTGTGTTCTTTGGCCTAAGGGAGTTGAATCTATGTTTAGATTCAGCGAGATAGAAACACGTTTATTCTAGGAGCTGTCTTTGGATATTCCAGATTGAATGGGAATATATGCTGTAAAGAGAAATATCTGTTTCTAAAACCAAAATGGATCTATCTAGCAGAGTGGTTGTGAATGTGTGCCTTCGGCTTAAAGAGGTAAACTGCTCTTCTCATGCAGCACTTTAGAAACCCTTTCTATGCAAATTCTCATACCGACCTTTCCAGCAAAACACCAGCCTATAGGAAATAGCAGTAAGACTGCATCTTTAACATGGAGGAAACTGTTTTCAAACTGCTCTGCTGTGTGTTCATTCATATAAGAGACTTGAATATATGTTCAGATTCAGCTAGTTAGCAACACGTTTCTTCCAGGAGCTGTGTTTGCCTATTCCAGAGTATACTGGAGTATAAGATGTAAAGACAAATGTCTCGTTCCAAAAGAAAAACGGATGATCTAATGGAATGGTTGTCAATGTGTGCATTCAACTTACTGAGCTAAACTGCTGTTTGTATGCAGCAGTTTAGAAAACATTTCTGTGTAGATTCTCAAACAGACATTTCCAGCAAAATACCGGCCTATAAGAAATAGCAGTAAGACTGCGTCTAAAACTCAGAGGGAACGTTTCTTTCAAACTGCTCTGCAGTGTGTTCGTTCACCAAAGGTCGTTGAATCTATGTTTGGATTCAGCGAGTTTGAAACACGTTTATTCTAGGAGCTGCATTTCGATATTCCAGAGTGTATGGGAGTAAATGCTGTAAAGAGAAATATCTGTTTCTAAAACCAAAACGGAGCTATCTAACAGAATGGCTGTGAATGTGTGCATTCAACTTAAAGGGTTAATCTGCTCTTCTTAGGCAGCAGTTTAGAAACCCTTTATATGCAAATTCTAAAATCAACATTTGCAGCAAAACACCAGCCTAAAAGAAGTAGCAGTAAGACTGCATCTATAACATAGAAGAAACGTTTTCTTCAAAATGCTCTGCTCTGTGTTCATTCACCTAAGAGTCTTGAGTATATGTTCAGATTCAGCGAGTAAGAAACACGTTTCTTCCAGGAGCTGCATTTGCATATTCCAGAGTGTACTGGAGTATAAGGTTTAAAGTGAAATATCTGGTTCTAAAACAAACACGGAGCCATCTAACAGAATGGTTGTCACTGTGTGCATTCAGCTTATTGAGATAAACTGTTGTTTCTATGCAGCAGTTTAGAAAAGATTTTTGTGCAGATTCTAAAACAGACATTCCCAGCAAAATACCGGCCTCTAAGAAATAGCAATAAGACTGCGTCTAAAACTCAAATAAAACGTTTCTTTCAAACTGCTGTGCTGTGTGTTCGTTCACCTAAGGGAGTTGAATCTATGTTTAGATTCAGCGACTTAGAAACACGTCTATTCTGGGAGCTGCGTTTGGCTATTCCAGAATGAATGGGAGTATATGCTGTAACTAGAAACACAGGCTTCTAAAACCAAAACGGAGCTAGCTAACAGAATGATTGTGAATGAGGGCATTCAACTTAACGAATTAAACTGCTCCACTTAAGCAGCAGTTTACAAACCATTTATATGGAAATTCTAAAACCAACATTTCCAGGAAAACACCAGCCTAAAAGCAATAGCAGTAACAGTGCATCTATAACATGGAAGAAATGTTTTTCTCAAACTCCTCTGCTGTGTGTTCATTCACCTAAGAGACTTCAATATATGCACAGATTCAGCGAGTTACAAACACGTTTCTTCCAGGAGCTGCGTATGCATATATCAGAGTGTACTGGGGTACAAGATGTAAAGAGAAATATCTGATTATACTTAGAAACCCGTTTCTTTTAGGAGCTGCGTTTGGATATTCCAGAGTGAATGAGAGTATATGCTGTAAAGAGAAAAAACTGCTTCTAAAACCAAAAGGCAGCTATCCAACTGAATGGTTGTCAATGTGTGCACTCAACGTCCAGAGTTAAACCCGTGTGTGGATTCAGCAGTCTGCAAACACTTTCTCTGCAGAGTCCCAAAAGAGGCGTTTTCAGCCCATTACCGGCATATGGAAGAAACAGCAGTAAGCACAGGGAAATATCTGCTTCTAAATCCAAAACGCAGCTATCTAACAGAACGGTTGTCAATGTGTGCACTCAACTTCCAGAGTTAAACCCGTGTGTGGATTCAGCAGTCTGCAAACACTTTCTCTGCAGAGTCCCAAAACAGGCGTTTTCAGCCCATTACCGGCATATGGAAGAAACAGCAGTAAGCACAGGGAAATATCTGCTTCTAAATCCAAAACGCAGCTATCTAACAGAACGGTTGTCAATGTGTGCACTCAACTTCCAGAGTTAAACCCGTGTGTGGATTCAGCAGTCTGCAAACACTTTCTCTGCAGAGTCCCAAAACAGGCGTTTTCAGCCCATTACCGGCATATGGAAGAAACAGCAGTAAGCACAGGGAAATATATGCTTCTAAATCCAAATCGCTGCTATCTAACAGAACGGTTGTCAATGTGTGCACTCAACTTCCAGAGTTAAACCCGTGTGTGGATTCAGCAGTCTGCAAACACTTTCTCTGCAGAGTCCCAAAACAGGCGTTTTCAGCCCATTACCGGCATATGGAAGAAACAGCAGTAAGCACAGGGAAATATCTGCTTCTAAATCCAAAACGCAGCTCTCTAACAGAACGGTTGTCAATGTGTGCACTCAACTTCCAGACTTAAACCCGTGTGTGGATTCAGCAGTCTGCAAACACTTTCTCTGCAGAGTCCCAAAATAGGCGTTTTCAGCCCATTACCGGCATATGGAAGAAACAGCAGTAAGCACAGGGAAATATCTGCTTCTAAATCCAAAACGCAGGTATCTAACAGAACGGTTGTCAATGTGTGCACTCAACTTCCAGAGTTAAACCCGTGTGTGGATTCAGCAGTCTGCAAACACTTTCTCTGCAGAGTCCCAAAACAGGCGTTTTCAGCCCATTACCGGCATATGGAAGAAACAGCAGTAAGCACAGGGAAATATCTGCTTCTAAATCCAAAACGCAGCTATCTAACAGAACGGTTGTCAATGTGTGCACTCAACTTCCAGAGTTAAACCCGTGTGTGGATTCAGCAGTCTGCAAACACTTTCTCTGCAGAGTCCCAAAACAGGCGTTTTCAGCCCATTACCGGCATATGGAAGAAACAGCAGTAAGCACAGGGAAATATCTGCTTCTAAATCCAAAACGCAGCTATCTAACAGAACGGTTGTCAATGTGTGCACTCAACTTCCAGAGTTAAACCCGTGTGTGGATTCAGCAGTCTGCAAACACTTTCTCTGCAGAGTCCCAAAACAGGCGTTTTCAGCCCATTACCGGCATATGGAAGAAACAGCAGTAAGCACAGGGAAATATCTGCTTCTAAATCCAAAACGCAGCTATCTAACAGAACGGTTGTCAATGTGTGCACTCAACTTCCAGAGTTAAACCCGTGTGTGGATTCAGCAGTCTGCAAACACTTTCTGTGCATAGTCTCAAAACAGGCCTTTCCGGCCCAGTACTGGCATATATAAGAAAGAGCATTAAGACTGCGTCTAAAACTCAGAAGAAACGTTTCTTTCAAACTGCTCGACCTTGTGTTCTTTGGCCTAAGGGAATTGAATCTATGTTTAGATTCAGCGAGATAGAAACACGTTTATTCTAGGAGCTGTCTTTGGATATTCCAGATTGAATGGGAGTATATGCTGTAAAGAGAAATATCTGTTTCTAAAACCAAAATGGATCTATCTAGCAGAGTGGTTGTGAATGTGTGCCTTCGGCTTAAAGAGGTAAACTGCTCTTCTCATGCAGCACTTTAGAAACCCTTTCTATGCAAATTCTCATACCGACCTTTCCAGCAAAACACCAGCCTATAGGAAATAGCAGTAAGACTGCATCTTTAACATGGAGGAAACTGTTTTCAAACTGCTCTGCTGTGTGTTCATTCATATAAGAGACTTGAATATATGTTCAGATTCAGCTAGTTAGCAACACGTTTCTTCCAGGAGCTGTGTTTGCCTATTCCAGAGTATACTGGAGTATAAGATGTAAAGACAAATGTCTCGTTCCAAAAGAAAAACGGATGATCTAATGGAATGGTTGTCAATGTGTGCATTCAACTTACTGAGCTAAACTGCTGTTTGTATGCAGCAGTTTAGAAAACATTTCTGTGTAGATTCTCAAACAGACATTTCCAGCAAAATACCGGCCTATAAGAAATAGCAGTAAGACTGCGTCTAAAACTCAGAGGGAACGTTTCTTTCAAACTGCTCTGCAGTGTGTTCGTTCACCAAAGGTCGTTGAATCTATGTTTGGATTCAGCGAGTTTGAAACACGTTTATTCTAGGAGCTGCATTTCGATATTCCAGAGTGTATGGGAGTAAATGCTGTAAAGAGAAATATCTGTTTCTAAAACCAAAACGGAGCTATCTAACAGAATGGTTGTGAATGTGTGCATTCAACTTAAAGGGTTAATCTGCTCTTCTTAGGCAGCAGTTTAGAAACCCTTTATATGCAAATTCTAAAATCAACATTTGCAGCAAAACACCAGCCTAAAAGAAGTAGCAGTAAGGCTGCATCTATAACATAGAAGAAACGTTTTCTTCAAAATGCTCTGCTCTGTGTTCATTCACCTAAGAGTCTTGAGTATATGTTCAGATTCAGCGAGTAAGAAACACGTTTCTTCCAGGAGCTGCATTTGCATATTCCAGAGTGTACTGGAGTATAAGGTTTAAAGTGAAATATCTGGTTCTAAAACAAACACGGAGCCATCTAACAGAATGGTTGTCACTGTGTGCATTCAGCTTATTGAGATAAACTGTTGTTTCTATGCAGCAGTTTAGAAAAGATTTTTGTGCAGATTCTAAAACAGACATTCCCAGCAAAATACCGGCCTCTAAGAAATAGCAATAAGACTGCGTCTAAAACTCAAATAAAACGTTTCTTTCAAACTGCTGTGCTGTGTGTTCGTTCACCTAAGGGAGTTGAATCTATGTTTAGATTCAGCGACTTAGAAACACGTCTATTCTGGGAGCTGCGTTTGGCTATTCCAGAATGAATGGGAGTATATGCTGTAACTAGAAACACAGGCTTCTAAAACCAAAACGGAGCTAGCTAACAGAATGATTGTGAATGAGGGCATTCAACTTAACGAATTAAACTGCTCCACTTAAGCAGCAGTTTACAAACCATTTATATGGAAATTCTAAAACCAACATTTCCAGGAAAACACCAGCCTAAAAGCAATAGCAGTAACAGTGCATCTATAACATGGAAGAAATGTTTTTCTCAAACTCCTCTGCTGTGTGTTCATTCACCTAAGAGACTTCAATATATGCACAGATTCAGCGAGTTACAAACACGTTTCTTCCAGGAGCTGCGTATGCATATATCAGAGTGTACTGGGGTACAAGATGTAAAGAGAAATATCTGATTATACTTAGAAACCCGTTTCTTTTAGGAGCTGCGTTTGGATATTCCAGAGTGAATGAGAGTATATGCTGTAAAGAGAAATAACTGCTTCTAAAACCAAAAGGCAGCTATCCAACTGAATGGTTGTCAATGTGTGCACTCAACGTCCAGAGTTAAACCCGTGTGTGGATTCAGCAGTCTGCAAACACTTTCTCTGCAGAGTCCCAAAAGAGGCGTTTTCAGCCCATTACCGGCATATGGAAGAAACAGCAGTAAGCACAGGGAAATATCTGCTTCTAAATCCAAAACGCAGCTATCTAACAGAACGGTTGTCAATGTGTGCACTCAACTTCCAGAGTTAAACCGGTGTGTGGATTCAGCAGTCTGCAAACACTTTCTCTGCAGAGTCCCAAAGCAGGCGTTTTCAGCCCATTACCGGCATATGGAAGAAACAGCAGTAAGCACAGGGAAATATCTGCTTCTAAATCCAAAACGCAGCTATCTAACAGAACGGTTGTCAATGTGTGCACTCAACTTCCAGAGTTAAACCCGTGTGTGGATTCAGCAGTCTGCAAACACTTTCTCTGCAGAGTCCCAAAGCAGGCGTTTTCAGCCCATTACCGGCATATGGAAGAAACAGCAGTAAGCACAGGGAAATATCTGCTTCTAAATCCAAAACGCAGCTATCTAACAGAACGGTTGTCAATGTGTGCACTCAACTTCCAGAGTTGAACCCGTGTGTGGATTCAGCAGTCTGCAAACACTTTCTCTGCAGAGTCCCAAAGCAGGCGTTTTCAGCCCATTACCGGCATATGGAAGAAACAGCAGTAAGCACAGGGAAATATCTGCTTCTAAATCCAAAACGCAGCTATCTAACAGAACGGTTGTCAATGTGTGCACTCATCTTCCAGAGTTAAACCCGTGTGTGGATTCAGCAGTCTGCAAACACTTTCTCTGCAGAGTCCCAAAGCAGGCGTTTTCAGCCCATTACCGGCATATGGAAGAAACAGCAGTAAGCACAAGGAAATATCTGCTTCTAAATCCAAAACGCAGCTATCTAACAGAACGGTTGTCAATGTGTGCACTCAACTTCCAGAGTTAAACCCGTGTGTGGATTCAGCAGTCTGCAAACACTTTCTCTGCAGAGTCCCAAAACAGGCGTTTTCAGCCCATTACCGGCATATGGAAGAAACAGCAGTAAGCACAGGGAAATATCTGCTTCTAAATCCAAAACGCAGCTCTCTAACAGAACGGTTGTCAATGTGTGCACTCAACTTCCAGAGTTAAACCCGTGTGTGGATTCAGCAGTCTGCAAACACTTTCTCTGCAGAGTCCCAAAACAGGCGTTTTCAGCCCATTACCGGCATATGGAAGAAACAGCAGTAAGCACAGGGAAATATCTGCTTCTAAATCCAAAACGCAGCTCTCTAACAGAACGGTTGTCAATGTGTGCACTCAACTTCCAGAGTTAAACCCGTGTGTGGATTCAGCAGTCTGCAAACACTTTCTCTGCAGAGTCCCAAAACAGGCGTTTTCAGCCCATTACCGGCATATGGAAGAAACAGCAGTAAGCACAGGGAAATATCTGCTTCTAATATCCAAAACGCAGCTCTCTAACAGAACGGTTGTCAATGTGTGCACTCAACTTCCAGAGTTAAACCCGTGTGTGGATTCAGCAGTCTGCAAACACTTTCTCTGCAGAGTCCCAAAACAGGCGTTTTCAGCCCATTACCGGCATATGGAAGAAACAGCAGTAAGCACAGGGAAATATCTGCTTCTAAATCCAAAACGCAGCTCTCTAACAGAACGGTTGTCAATGTGTGCACTCAACTTCCAGAGTTAAACCCGTGTGTAGATTCAGCAGTCTGCAAACACTTTCTCTGCAGAGTCCCAAAACAGGCGTTTTCAGCCCATTACCGGCATATGGAAGAAACAGCAGTAAGCACAGGGAAATATCTGCTTCTAAATCCAAAACGCAGCTATCTAACAGAACGGTTGTCAATGTGTGCACTCAACTTCCAGACTTAAACCCGTGTGTGGATTCAGCAGTCTGCAAACACTTTCTCTGCAGAGTCCCAAAACAGGCGTTTTCAGCCCATTACCGGCATATGGAAGAAACAGCAGTAAGCACAGGGAAATATCTGCTTCTAAATCCAAAACGCAGCTATCTAACAGAACGGTTGTCAATGTGTGCACTCAACTTCCAGAGTTAAACCCGTGTGTGGATTCAGCAGTCTGCAAACACTTTCTCTGCAGAGTCCCAAAACAGGCGTTTTCAGCCCATTACCGGCATATGGAAGAAACAGCAGTAAGCACAGGGAAATATCTGCTTCTAAATCCAAAACGCAGCTATCTAACAGAACGGTTGTCAATGTGTGCACTCAACTTCCAGAGTTAAACCCGTGTGTGGATTCAGCAGTCTGCAAACACTTTCTCTGCAGAGTCCCAAAACAGGCGTTTTCAGCCCATTACCGGCATATGGAAGAAACAGCAGTAAGCACAGGGAAATATCTGCTTCTAAATCCAAAACGCAGCTATCTAACAGAACGGTTGTCAATGTGTGCACTCAACTTCCAGAGTTAAACCCGTGTGTGGATTCAGCAGTCTGCAAACACTTTCTCTGCAGAGTCCCAAAGCAGGCGTTTTCAGCCCATTACCGGCATATGGAAGAAACAGCAGTAAGCACAGGGAAATATCTGCTTCTAAATCCAAAACGCAGCTATGTAATAGAACGGTTGTCAATGTGTGCACTCAACTTCCAGAGTTAAACCCGTGTGTGGATTCAGCAGTCTGCAAACACTTTCTCTGCAGAGTCCCAAAACAGGCGTTTTCAGCCCATTACCGGCATATGGAAGAAACAGCAGTAAGCACAGGGAAATATCTGCTTCTAAATCCAAAACGCAGCTATCTAACAGAACGGTTGTCAATGTGTGCACTCAACTTCCAGAGTTAAACCCGTGTGTGGATTCAGCAGTCTGCAAACACTTTCTCTGCAGAGTCCCAAAACAGGCGTTTTCAGCCCATTACCGGCATATGGAAGAAACAGCAGTAAGCACACGGAAATATCTGCTTCTAAATCCAAAACGCAGCTATCTAACAGAACGGTTGTCAATGTGTGCACTCAATTTCCAGAGTTAAACCAGTGTGTGGATTCAGCAGTCTGCAAACCCTTTCTCTGCCGAGTCCCAAAACAGGCGTTTTCAGCCCATTACCGGCATATGGAAGAAACAGCAGTAAGCACAGGGAAATATCTGCTTCTAAATCCAAAACGCAGCTATCTAACAGAACGGTTGTCAATGTGTGCACTCAACTTCCAGAGTTAAACCCGTGTGTGGATTCAGCCGTCTGCAAACACTTTCTCTGCAGAGTCCCAAAACAGGCGTTTTCAGCCCATTACCGGCATATGGAAGAAACAGCAGTAAGCACAGGGAAATATCTGCTTCTAAATCCAAAACGCAGGTATCTAACAGAACGGTTGTCAATGTGTGAACTCAACTTCCAGAGTTAAACCCGTGTGTGGATTCAGCAGTCTGCAAACACTTTCTCTGCAGAGTCCCAAAACAGGCGTTTTCAGCCCATAACCGGCATATGGAAGAAACAGCAGTAAGCACAGGGAAATATCTGCTTCTAAATCCAAAACGCAGCTCTCTAACAGAACGGTTGTCAATGTGTGCACTCAACTTCCAGAGTTAAACCCGTGTGTGGATTCAGCAGTCTGCAAACACTTTCTCTGCAGAGTCCCAAAACAGGCGTTTTCAGCCCATTACCGGCATATGGAAGAAACAGCAGTAAGCACAGGGAAATATCTGCTTCTAAATCCAAAACGCAGCTATCTAACAGAACGGTTGTCAATGTGTGCACTCAACTTCCAGAGTTAAACCCGTGTGTGGATTCAGCAGTCTGCAAACACTTTCTCTGCAGAGTCCCAAAACAGGCGTTTTCAGCCCATTACCGGCATATGGAAGAAACAGCAGTAAGCACAGGGAAATATCTGCTTCTAAATCCAAAACGCAGCTATCTAACAGAACGGTTGTCAAAGTGTGCACTCAACTTCCAGAGTTAAACCCGTGTGTGGATTCAGCAGTCTGCAAACACTTTCTCTGCAGAGTCCCAAAACAGGCGTTTTCAGCCCATTACCGGCATATGGAAGAAACAGCAGTAAGCACAGGGAAATATCTGCTTCTACATCCAAAACGCAGCTATCTAACAGAACGGTTGTCAATGTGTGCACTCAACTTCCAGAGTTAAACCCGTGTGTGGATTCAGCAGTCTGCAAACACTTTCTCTGCAGAGTCTCAAAACAGGCGTTTTCAGCCCTTTACCGGCATATGGAAGAAACAGCAGTAAGCACAGGGAAATATCTGCTTCTAAATCCAAAACGCAGCTATCTAACAGAACGGTTGTCAATGTGTGCACTCAACTTCCAGAGTTAAACCCGTGTGTGGATTCAGCAGTCTGCAAACACTTTCTCTGCAGAGTCCCAAAACAGGCGTTTTCAGCCCTTTACGGGAAATGGAAGAAACAGCAGTAAGCACAGGGAAATATCTGCTTCTAAATCCAAAACGCAGCTATCTAACAGAACGGTTGTCAATGTGTGCACTCAACTTCCAGAGTTAAACCCGTGTGTGGATTCAGCAGTCTGCAAACACTTTCTCTGCAGAGTCCCAAAACAGGCGTTTTCAGCCCTTTACCGGCATATGGAAGAAACAGCAGTAAGCACAGGGAAATATCTGCTTCTAAATCCAAAACGCAGCTATCTAACAGAACGGTTGTCAATGTGTGCACTCAACTTCCAGAGTTAAACCCGTGTGTGGATTCAGCAGTCTGCAAACACTTTCTCTGCAGAGTCCCAAAACAGGCGTTTTCAGCCCATTACCGGCATATGGAAGAAACAGCAGTAAGCACAGGGAAATATCTGCTTCTAAATCCAAAACGCAGCCATCTAACAGAACGGTTGTCAATGTGTGCACTCAACTTCCAGAGTTAAACCCGTGTGTGGATTCAGCAGTCTGCAAACACTTTCTCTGCAGAGTCCCAAAACAGGCGTTTTCAGCCCATTACCGGCATATGGAAGAAACAGCAGTAAGCACAGGGAAATATCTGCTTCTAAATCCAAAACGCAGCTATCTAACAGAACGGTTGTCAATGTGTGCACTCAACTTCCAGAGTTAAACCCGTGTGTGGATTCAGCAGTCTGCAAACACTTTCTCTGCAGAGTCCCAAAACAGGCGTTTTCAGCCCATTACCGGCATATGGAAGAAACAGCAGTAAGCACAGGGAAATATCTGCTTCTAAATCCAAAACGCAGCTATCTAACAGAACGGTTGTCAATGTGTGCACTCAACTTCCAGAGTTAAACCCGTGTGTGGATTCAGCAGTCTGCAAACTCTCTGCAGAGTCACAAAAAAGGCGTTTTCAGCCCATTACCGGCATATGGAAGAAACAGCAGTAAGCACAGGGAAATATCTGCTTCTAAATCCAAAACGCAGCTATCTAACAGAACGGTTGTCAATGTGTGCGCTCAACTTCCAGAGTTAAACCCGTGTGTGGATTCAGCAGTCTGCAAACACTTTCTCTGCAGAGTCCCAAAACAGGCGTTTTCAGCCCATTACCGGCATATGGAAGAAACAGCAGTAAGCACAGGGAAATATCTGCTTCTAAATCCAAAACGCAGCTATCTAACAGAACGGTTGTCAATGTGTGCACTCAACTTCCAGAGTTAAACCCGTGTGTGGATTCAGCAGTCTGCAAACACTTTCTCTGCAGAGTCCCAAAACAGGCGTTTTCAGCCCATTACCGGCATATGGAAGAAACAGCAGTAAGCACAGGGAAATATCTGCTTCTAAATCCAAAACGCAGCTATCTAACAGAACGGTTGTCAATGTGTGCACTCAACTTCCAGAGTTAAACCCGTGTGTGGATTCAGCAGTCTGCAAACACTTTCTCTGCAGAGTCCCAAAACAGGCGTTTTCAGCCCATTACCGGCATATGGAAGAAACAGCAGTAAGCACAGGGAAATATCTGCTTCTAAATCCAAATCGCTGCTATCTAACAGAACGGTTGTCAATGTGTGCACTCAACTTCCAGAGTTAAACCCGTGTGTGGATTCAGCAGTCTGCAAACACTTTCTCTGCAGAGTCCCAAAACAGGCGTTTTCAGCCCATTACCGGCATATGGAAGAAACAGCAGTAAGCACAGGGAAATATCTGCTTCTAAATCCAAAACGCAGCTATCTAACAGAACGGTTGTCAATGTGTGCACTCAACTTCCAGAGTTAAACCCGTGTGTGGATTCAGCAGTCTGCAAACACTTTCTCTGCAGAGTCCCAAAACAGGCGTTTTCAGCCCATTACCGGCATATGGAAGAAACAGCAGTAAGCACAGGGAAATATCTGCTTCTAAATCCAAAACGCAGCTATCTAACAGAACGGTTGTCAATGTGTGCACTCAACTTCCAGAGTTAAACCCGTGTGTGGATTCAGCAGTCTGCAAACACTTTCTCTGCAGAGTCCCAAAACAGGCGTTTTCAGCCCATTACCGGCATATGGAAGAAACAGCAGTAAGCACAGGGAAATATCTGCTTCTAAATCCAAAACGCAGCTATCTAACAGAACGGTTGTCAATGTGTGCACTCAACTTCCAGAGTTAAACCCGTGTGTGGATTCAGCAATCTGCAAACACTTTCTCTGCAGAGTCCCAAAGCAGGCGTTTTCAGCCCATTACCGGCATATGGAAGAAACAGCAGTAAGCACAGGGAAATATCTGCTTCTAAATCCAAAACGCAGCTATGTAATAGAACGGTTGTCAATGTGTGCACTCAACTTCCAGAGTTAAACCCGTGTGTGGATTCAGCAGTCTGCAAACACTTTCTCTGCAGAGTCCCAAAACAGGCGTTTTCAGCCCATTACCGGCATATGGAAGAAACAGCAGTAAGCACAGGGAAATATCTGCTTCTAAATCCAAAACGCAGCTATCTAACAGAACGGTTGTCAATGTGTGCACTCAACTTCCAGAGTTAAACCCGTGTGTGGATTCAGCAGTCTGCAAACACTTTCTCTGCAGAGTCCCAAAACAGGCGTTTTCAGCCCATTACCGGCATATGGAAGAAACAGCAGTAAGCACAGGGAAATATCTGCTTCTAAATCCAAAACGCAGCTATCTAACAGAACGGTTGTCAATGTGTGCACTCAATTTCCAGAGTTAAACCCGTGTGTGGATTCAGCAGTCTGCAAACCCTTTCTCTGCCGAGTCCCAAAACAGGCGTTTTCAGCCCATTACCGGCATATGGAAGAAACAGCAGTAAGCACAGGGAAATATCTGCTTCTAAATCCAAAACGCAGCTATCTAACAGAACGGTTGTCAATGTGTGCACTCAACTTCCAGAGTTAAACCCGTGTGTGGATTCAGCCGTCTGCAAACACTTTCTCTGCAGAGTCCCAAAACAGGCGTTTTCAGCCCATTACCGGCATATGGAAGAAACAGCAGTAAGCACAGGGAAATATCTGCTTCTAAATCCAAAACGCAGCTATCTAACAGAACGGTTGTCAATGTGTGCACTCAACTTCCAGAGTTAAACCCGTGTGTGGATTCAGCAGTCTGCAAACACTTTCTCTGCAGAGTCCCAAAACAGGCGTTTTCAGCCCATTACCGGCATATGGAAGAAACAGCAGTAAGCACAGGGAAATATCTGCTTCTAAATCCAAAACGCAGCTATCTAACAGAACGGTTGTCAATGTGTGCACTCAATTTCCAGAGTTAAACCCGTGTGTGGATTCAGCAGTCTGCAAACCCTTTCTCTGCCGAGTCCCAAAACAGGCGTTTTCAGCCCATTACCGGCATATGGAAGAAACAGCAGTAAGCACAGGGAAATATCTGCTTCTAAATCCAAAACGCAGCTATCTAACAGAACGGTTGTCAATGTGTGCACTCAACTTCCAGAGTTAAACCCGTGTGTGGATTCAGCCGTCTGCAAACACTTTCTCTGCAGAGTCCCAAAACAGGCGTTTTCAGCCCATTACCGGCATATGGAAGAAACAGCAGTAAGCACAGGGAAATATCTGCTTCTAAATCCAAAACGCAGCTCTCTAACAGAACGGTTGTCAATGTGTGCACTCAACTTCCAGAGTTAAACCCGTGTGTGGATTCAGCAGTCTGCAAACACTTTCTCTGCAGAGTCCCAAAACAGGCGTTTTCAGCCCTTTACCGGCATATGGAAGAAACAGCAGTAAGCACAGGGAAATATCTGCTTCTAAATCCAAAACGCAGCTATCTAACAGAACGGTTGTCAATGTGTGCACTCAACTTCCAGAGTTAAACCCGTGTGTGGATTCAGCAGTCTGCAAACACTTTCTCTGCAGAGTCCCAAAACAGGCGTTTTCAGCCCATTACCGGCATATGGAAGAAACAGCAGTAAGCACAGGGAAATATCTGCTTCTAAATCCAAAACGCAGCTATCTAACAGAACGGTTGTCAATGTGTGCACTCAACTTCCAGAGTTAAACCCGTGTGTGGATTCAGCAGTCTGCAAACACTTTCTCTGCAGAGTCCCAAAACAGGCGTTTTCAGCCCATTACCGGCATATGGAAGAAACAGCAGTAAGCACAGGGAAATATCTGCTTCTAAATCCAAAACGCAGCTATCAAACAGAACGGTTGTCAATGTGTGCACTCAACTTCCAGAGTTAAACCCGTGTGTGGATTCAGCAGTCTGCAAACACTTTCTCTGCAGAGTCCCAAAACAGGCGTTTTCAGCCCATTACCGGCATATGGAAGAAACAGCAGTAAGCACAGGGAAATATCTGCTTCTAAATCCAAAACGCAGCTATCTAACAGAACGGTTGTCAATGTGTGCACTCAACTTCCAGAGTTAAACCCGTGTGTGGATTCAGCAGTCTGCAAACACTTTCTCTGTAGAGTCCCAAAACAGGCGTTTTCAGCCCATTACCGGCATATGGAAGAAACAGCAGTAAGCACAGGGAAATATCTGCTTCTAAATCCAAAACGCAGCTATCTAACAGAACGGTTGTCAATGTGTGCACTCAACTTCCAGAGTTAAACTCGTGTGTGGATTCAGCAGTCTGCAAACACTTTCTCTGCAGAGTCCCAAAACAGGCGTTTTCAGCCCTTTACCGGCATATGGAAGAAACAGCAGTAAGCACAGGGAAATATCTGCTTCTAAATCCAAAACGCAGCTATCTAACAGAACGGTTGTCAATGTGTGCACTCAACTTCCAGACTTAAACCCGTGTGTGGATTCAGCAGTCTGCAAACACTTTCTCTGCAGAGTCCCAAAACAGGCGTTTTCAGCCCATTACCGGCATATGGAAGAAACAGCAGTAAGCACAGGGAAATATCTGCTTCTAAATCCAAAACGCAGCTATCTAACAGAACGGTTGTCAATGTGTGCACTCAACTTCCAGAGTTAAACCCGTGTGTGGATTCAGCAGTCTGCAAACACTTTCTCTGCAGAGTCCCAAAACAGGCGTTTTCAGCCCATTACCGGCATATGGAAGAAACAGCAGTAAGCACAGGGAAATATCTGCTTCTAAATCCAAAACGCAGCTATCTAACAGAACGGTTGTCAATGTGTGCACTCAACTTCCAGAGTTAAACCCGTGTGTGGATTCAGCCGTCTGCAAACACTTTCTCTGCAGAGTCCCAAAACAGGCGTTTTCAGCCCATTACCGGCATATGGAAGAAACAGCAGTAAGCACAGGGAAATATCTGCTTCTAAATCCAAAACGCAGCTATCTAACAGAACGGTTGTCAATGTGTGCACTCAACTTCCAGAGTTAAACCCGTGTGTGGATTCAGCAGTCTGCAAACACTTTCTCTGCAGAGTCCCAAAACAGGCGTTTTCAGCCCATTACCGGCATATGGAAGAAACAGCAGTAAGCACAGGGAAATATCTGCTTCTAAATCCAAAACGCAGCTATCTAACAGAACGGTTGTCAATGTGTGCACTCAACTTCCAGAGTTAAACCCGTGTGTGGATTCAGCAGTCTGCAAACACTTTCTCTGCAGAGTCCCAAAACAGGCGTTTTCAGCCCATTACCGGCATATGGAAGAAACAGCAGTAAGCACAGGGAAATATCTGCTTCTAAATCCAAAACGCAGCTATCTAACAGAACGGTTGTCAATGTGTGCACTCAACTTCCAGAGTTAAACCCGAGTGTGGATTCAGCAGTCTGCAAACACTTTCTCTGCAGAGTCCCAAAGCAGGCGTTTTCAGCCCATTACCGGCATATGGAAGAAACAGCAGTAAGCACAGGGAAATATCTGCTTCTAAATCCAAAACGCAGCTATGTAACAGAACGGTTGTCAATGTGTGCACTCAACTTCCAGAGTTAAACCCGTGTGTGGATTCAGCAGTCTGCAAACACTTTCTCTGCAGAGGCCCAAAACAGGCGTTTTCAGCCCATTACCGGCATATGGAAGAAACAGCAGTAAGCACAGGGAAATATCTGCTTCTAAATCCAAAACGCAGCTATCTAACAGAACGGTTGTCAATGTGTGCACTCAACTTCCAGAGTTAAACCCTTGTGTGGATTCAGCAGTCTGCAAACACTTTCTCTGCAGAGTCCCAAAGCAGGCGTTTTCAGCCCATTACCGGCATATGGAAGAAACAGCAGTAAGCACAGGGAAATATCTGCTTCTAAATCCAAAACGCAGCTATCTAACAGAACGGTTGTCAATGTGTGCACTCAACTTCCAGAGTTAAACCCGTGTGTGGATTCAGCAGTCTGCAAACACTTTCTCTGCAGAGTCCCAAAGCAGGCGTTTTCAGCCCATTACCGGCATATGGAAGAAACAGCAGTAAGCACCGGGAAATATCTGCTTCTAAATCCAAAACGCAGCTATCTAACAGAACGGTTGTCAATGTGTGCACTCAACTTCCAGAGTTGAACCCGTGTGTGGATTCAGCAGTCTGCAAACACTTTCTCTGCAGAGTCCCAAAGCAGGCGTTTTCAGCCCATTACCGGCATATGGAAGAAACAGCAGTAAGCACAGGGAAATATCTGCTTCTAAATCCAAAACGCAGCTATCTAACAGAACGGTTGTCAATGTGTGCACTCATCTTCCAGAGTTAAACCCGTGTGTGGATTCAGCAGTCTGCAAACACTTTCTCTGCAGAGTCCCAAAGCAGGCGTTTTCAGCCCATTACCGGCATATGGAAGAAACAGCAGTAAGCACAAGGAAATATCTGCTTCTAAATCCAAAACGCAGCTATCTAACAGAACGGTTGTCAATGTGTGCACTCAACTTCCAGAGTTAAACCCGTGTGTGGATTCAGCAGTCTGCAAACACTTTCTCTGCAGAGTCCCAAAACAGGCGTTTTCAGCCCATTACCGGCATATGGAAGAAACAGCAGTAAGCACAGGGAAATATCTGCTTCTAAATCCAAAACGCAGCTCTCTAACAGAACGGTTGTCAATGTGTGCACTCAACTTCCAGAGTTAAACCCGTGTGTGGATTCAGCAGTCTGCAAACACTTTCTCTGCAGAGTCCCAAAACAGGCGTTTTCAGCCCATTACCGGCATATGGAAGAAACAGCAGTAAGCACAGGGAAATATCTGCTTCTAAATCCAAAACGCAGCTCTCTAACAGAACGGTTGTCAATGTGTGCACTCAACTTCCAGAGTTAAACCCGTGTGTGGATTCAGCAGTCTGCAAACACTTTCTCTGCAGAGTCCCAAAACAGGCGTTTTCAGCCCATTACCGGCATATGGAAGAAACAGCAGCAAGCACAGGGAAATATCTGCTTCTAATATCCAAAACGCAGCTCTCTAACAGAACGGTTGTCAATGTGTGCACTCAACTTCCAGAGTTAAACCCGTGTGTGGATTCAGCAGTCTGCAAACACTTTCTCTGCAGAGTCCCAAAACAGGCGTTTTCAGCCCATTACCGGCATATGGAAGAAACAGCAGTAAGCACAGGGAAATATCTGCTTCTAAATCCAAAACGCAGCTCTCTAACAGAACGGTTGTCAATGTGTGCACTCAACTTCCAGAGTTAAACCCGTGTGTGGATTCAGCAGTCTGCAAACACTTTCTCTGCAGAGTCCCAAAACAGGCGTTTTCAGCCCATTACCGGCATATGGAAGAAACAGCAGTAAGCACAGGGAAATATCTGCTTCTAAATCCAAAACGCAGCTATCTAACAGAACGGTTGTCAATGTGTGCACTCAACTTCCAGAGTTAAACCCGTGTGTGGATTCAGCAGTCTGCAAACACTTTCTCTGCAGAGTCCCAAAACAGGCGTTTTCAGCCCATTACCGGCATATGGAAGAAACAGCAGTAAGCACAGGGAAATATCTGCTTCTAAATCCAAAACGCAGCTATCTAACAGAACGGTTGTCAATGTGTGCACTCAACTTCCAGAGTTAAACCCGTGTGTGGATTCAGCAGTCTGCAAACACTTTCTCTGCAGAGTCCCAAAACAGGCGTTTTCAGCCCATTACCGGCATATGGAAGAAACAGCAGTAAGCACAGGGAAATATCTGCTTCTAAATCCAAAACGCAGCTATCTAACAGAACGGTTGTCAATGTGTGCACTCAACTTCCAGAGTTAAACCCGTGTGTGGATTCAGCAGTCTGCAAACACTTTCTCTGCAGAGTCCCAAAACAGGCGTTTTCAGCCCATTACCGGCATATGGAAGAAACAGCAGTAAGCACAGGGAAATATCTGCTTCTAAATCCAAAACGCAGCTATCTAACAGAACGGTTGTCAATGTGTGCACTCAACTTCCAGAGTTAAACCCGTGTGTGGATTCAGCAGTCTGCAAACACTTTCTCTGCAGAGTCCCAAAACAGGCGTTTTCAGCCCATTACCGGCATATGGAAGAAACAGCAGTAAGCACAGGGAAATATCTGCTTCTAAATCCAAAACGCAGCTATCTAACAGAACGGTTGTCAATGTGTGCACTCAACTTCCAGAGTTAAACCCGTGTGTGGATTCAGCAGTCTGCAAACACTTTCTCTGCAGAGTCCCAAAACAGGCGTTTTCAGCCCATTACCGGCATATGGAAGAAACAGCAGTAAGCACACCGGAAATATCTGCTTCTAAATCCAAAACGCAGCTATCTAAACAGAACGGTTGTCAATGTGTGCACTCAATTTCCAGAGTTAAACCAGTGTGTGGATTCAGCAGTCTGCAAACCCTTTCTCTGCCGAGTCCCAAAACAGGCGTTTTCAGCCCATTACCGGCATATGGAAGAAACAGCAGTAAGCACAGGGAAATATCTGCTTCTAAATCCAAAACGCAGCTATCTAACAGAACGGTTGTCAATGTGTGCACTCAACTTCCAGAGTTAAACCCGTGTGTGGATTCAGCCGTCTGCAAACACTTTCTCTGCAGAGTCCCAAAACAGGCGTTTTCAGCCCATTACCGGCATATGGAAGAAACAGCAGTAAGCACAGGGAAATATCTGCTTCTAAATCCAAAACGCAGCTATCTAACAGAACGGTTGTCAATGTGTGCACTCAACTTCCAGAGTTAAACCCGTGTGTGGATTCAGCAGTCTGCAAACACTTTCTCTGCAGAGTCCCAAAACAGGCGTTTTCAGCCCATTACCGGCATATGGAAGAAACAGCAGTAAGCACAGGGAAATATCTGCTTCTAAATCCAAAACGCAGCTCTCTAACAGAACGGTTGTCAATGTGTGCACTCAACTTCCAGAGTTAAACCCGTGTGTGGATTCAGCAGTCTGCAAACACTTTCTCTGCAGAGTCCCAAAACAGGCGTTTTCCAGCCCATTACCGGCATATGGAAGAAACAGCAGTAAGCACAGGGAAATATCTGCTTCTAAATCCAAAACGCAGCTATCTAACAGAACGGTTGTCAATGTGTGCACTCAACTTCCAGAGTTAAACCCGTGTGTGGATTCAGCAGTCTGCAAACACTTTCTCTGCAGAGTCCCAAAACAGGCGTTTTCAGCCCATTACCGGCATATGGAAGAAACAGCAGTAAGCACAGGGAAATATCTGCTTCTAAATCCAAAACGCAGCTATCTAACAGAACGGTTGTCAAAGTGTGCACTCAACTTCCAGAGTTAAACCCGTGTGTGGATTCAGCAGTCTGCAAACACTTTCTCTGCAGAGTCCCAAAACAGGCGTTTTCAGCCCATTACCGGCATATGGAAGAAACAGCAGTAAGCACAGGGAAATATCTGCTTCTACATCCAAAACGCAGCTATCTAACAGAACGGTTGTCAATGTGTGCACTCAACTTCCAGAGTTAAAACCCGTGTGTGGATTCAGCAGTCTGCAAACACTTTCTCTGCAGAGTCCCAAAACAGGCGTTTTCAAGCCCTTTACCGGCATATGGAAGAAACAGCAGTAAGCACAGGGAAATATCTGCTTCTAAATCCAAAACGCAGCTATCTAACAGAACGGTTGTCAATGTGTGCACTCAACTTCCAGAGTTAAACCCGTGTGTGGATTCAGCAGTCTGCAAACACTTTCTCTGCAGAGTCCCAAAACAGGCGTTTTCAGCCCTTTACCCGGCATATGGAAGAAACAGCAGTAAGCACAGGGAAATATCTGCTTCTAAATCCAAAACGCAGCTATCTAACAGAACGGTTGTCAATGTGTGCACTCAACTTCCAGAGTTAAACCCGTGTGTGGATTCAGCAGTCTGCAAACACTTTCTCTGCAGAGTCCCAAAACAGGCGTTTTCAGCCCTTTACCGGCATATGAAGAAACAGCAGTAAGCACAGGGAAATATCTGCTTCTAAATCCAAAACGCAGCTATCTAACAGAACGGTTGTCAATGTGTGCACTCAACTTCCAGAGTTAAACCCGTGTGTGGATTCAGCAGTCTGCAAACACTTTCTCTGCAGAGTCCCAAAACAGGCGTTTTCAGCCCATTACCGGCATATGGAAGAAACAGCAGTAAGCACAGGGAAATATCTGCTTCTAAATCCAAAACGCAGCCATCTAACAGAACGGTTGTCAATGTGTGCACTCAACTTCCAGAGTTAAACCCGTGTGTGGATTCAGCAGTCTGCAAACACTTTCTCTGCAGAGTCCCAAAACAGGCGTTTTCAGCCCATTACCGGCATATGGAAGAAACAGCAGTAAGCACAGGGAAATATCTGCTTCTAAATCCAAAACGCAGCTATCTAACAGAACGGTTGTCAATGTGTGCACTCAACTTCCAGAGTTAAACCCGTGTGTGGATTCAGCAGTCTGCAAACACTTTCTCTGCAGAGTCCCAAAACAGGCGTTTTCAGCCCATTACCGGCATATGGAAGAAACAGCAGTAAGCACAGGGAAATATCTGCTTCTAAATCCAAAACGCAGCTATCTAACAGAACGGTTGTCAATGTGTGCACTCAACTTCCAGAGTTAAACCCGTGTGGGATTCAGCAGTCTGCAAACTCTCTGCAGAGTCACAAAAAAGGCGTTTTCAGCCCATTACCCGGCATATGGAAGAAACAGCAGTAAGCACAGGGAAATATCTGCTTCTAAATCCAAAACGCAGCTATCTAACAGAACGGTTGTCAATGTGTGCGCTCAACTTCCAGAGTTAAACCCGTGTGTGGATTCAGCAGTCTGCAAACACTTTCTCTGCAGAGTCCCAAAACAGGCGTTTTCAGCCCATTACCGGCATATGGAAGAAACAGCAGTAAGCACACGGAAATATCTGCTTCTAAATCCAAAACGCAGCTATCTAACAGAACGGTTGTCAATGTGTGCACTCAACTTCCAGAGTTAAACCCGTGTGTGGATTCAGCAGTCTGCAAACACTTTCTCTGCAGAGTCCCAAAACAGGCGTTTTCAGCCCATTACCGGCATATGGAAGAAACAGCAGTAAGCACAGGGAAATATCTGCTCCTAAATCCAAAACGCAGCTATCTAACAGAACGGTTGTCAATGTGTGCACTCAACTTCCCGAGTTAAACCCGTGTGTGGATTCAGCAGTCTGCAAACACTTTCTCTGCAGAGTCCCAAAACAGGCGTTTTCAGCCCATTACCGGCATATGGAAGAAACAGCAGTAAGCACAGGGAAATATCTGCTTCTAAATCCAAATCGCTGCTATCTAACAGAACGGTTGTCAATGTGTGCACTCAACTTCCAGAGTTAAACCCGTGTGTGGATTCAGCAGTCTGCAAACACTTTCTCTGCAGAGTCCCAAAACAGGCGTTTTCAGCCCATTACCGGCATATGGAAGAAACAGCAGTAAGCACAGGGAAATATCTGCTTCTAAATCCAAAACGCAGCTATCTAACAGAACGGTTGTCAATGTGTGCACTCAACTTCCAGAGTTAAACCCGTGTGTGGATTCAGCAGTCTGCAAACACTTTCTCTGCAGAGTCCCAAAACAGGCGTTTTCAGCCCATTACCGGCATATGGAAGAAACAGCAGTAAGCACAGGGGAAATATCTGCTTCTAAATCCAAAACACAGCTATCTAACAGAACGGTTGTCAATGTGTGCACTCAACTTCCAGAGTTAAACCCGTGTGTGGATTCAGCAGTCTGCAAACACTTTCTCTGCAGAGTCCCAAAACAGGCGTTTTCAGCCCATTACCGGCATATGGAAGAAACAGCAGTAAGCACAGGGAAATATCTGCTTCTAAATCCAAACGCAGCTATCTAACAGAACGGTTGTCAATGTGTGCACTCAACTTCCAGAGTTAAACCCGTGTGTGGATTCAGCAATCTGCAAACACTTTCTCTGCAGAGTCCCAAAGCAGGCGTTTTCAGCCCATTACCGGCATATGGAAGAAACAGCAGTAAGCACAGGGAAATATCTGCTTCTAAATCCAAAACGCAGCTATGTAATAGAACGGTTGTCAATGTGTGCACTCAACTTCCAGAGTTAAACCCGTGTGTGGATTCAGCAGTCTCCAAACACTTTCTCTGCAGAGTCCCAAAACAGGCGTTTTCAGCCCATTACCGGCATATGGAAGAAACAGCAGTAAGCACAGGGAAATATCTGCTTCTAAATCCAAAAACGCAGCTATCTAACAGAACGGTTGTCAATGTGTGCACTCAACTTCCAGAGTTAAACCCGTGTGTGGATTCAGCAGTCTGCAAACACTTTCTCTGCAGAGTCCCAAAACAGGCGTTTTCAGCCCATTACCGGCATATGGAAGAAACAGCAGTAAGCACAGGGAAATATCTGCTTCTAAATCCAAAACGCAGCTATCTAACAGAACGGTTGTCAATGTGTGCACTCAATTTCCAGAGTTAAACCCGTGTGTGGATTCAGCAGTCTGCAAACCCTTTCTCTGCCGAGTCCCAAAACAGGCGTTTTCAGCCCATTACCGGCATATGGAAGAAACAGCAGTAAGCACAGGGAAATATCTGCTTCTAAATCCAAAACGCAGCTATCTAACAGAACGGTTGTCAATGTGTGCACTCAACTTTCCAGAGTTAAACCCGTGTGTGGATTCAGCCGTCTGCAAACACTTTCTCTGCAGAGTCCCAAAACAGGCGTTTTCAGCCCATTACCGGCATATGGAAGAAACAGCAGTAAGCACAGGGAAATATCTGCTTCTAAATCCAAAACGCAGCTATCTAACAGAACGGTTGTCAATGTGTGCACTCAACTTCCAGAGTTAAACCCGTGTGTGGATTCAGCAGTCTGCAAACACTTTCTCTGCAGAGTCCCAAAACAGGCGTTTTCAGCCCATTACCGGCATATGGAAGAAACAGCAGTAAGCACAGGGAAATATCTGCTTCTAAATCCAAAACGCAGCTCTCTAACAGAACGGTTGTCAATGTGTGCACTCAACTTCCAGAGTTAAACCCGTGTGTGGATTCAGCAGTCTGCAAACACTTTCTCTGCAGAGTCCCAAAACAGGCGTTTTCAGCCCTTTACCGGGCATATGGAAGAAACAGCAGTAAGCACAGGGGAAATATCTGCTTCTAAATCCAAAACGCAGCTATCTAACAGAACGGTTGTCAATGTGTGCACTCAACTTCCAGAGTTAAACCCGTGTGTGGATTCAGCAGTCTGCAAACACTTTCTCTGCAGAGTCCCAAAACAGGCGTTTTCAGCCCATTACCGGCATATGGAAGAAACAGCAGTAAGCACAGGGAAATATCTGCTTCTAAATCCAAAACGCAGCTCTCTAACAGAACGGTTGTCAATGTGTGCACTCAACTTCCAGAGTTAAACCCGTGTGTGGATTCAGCAGTCTGCAAACACTTTCTCTGCAGAGTCCCAAAACAGGCGTTTTCAGCCCATTACCGGCATATGGAAGAAACAGCAGTAAGCACAGGGAAATATCTGCTTCTAAATCCAAAACGCAGCTATCTAACAGAACGGTTGTCAATGTGTGCACTCAACTTCCAGAGTTAAACCCGTGTGTGGATTCAGCAGTCTGCAACACTTTCTCTGCAGAGTCCCAAAACAGGCGTTTTCAGCCCATTACCGGCATATGGAAGAAACAGCAGTAAGCACAGGGAAATATCTGCTTCTAAATCCAAAACGCAGCTATCTAACAGAACGGTTGTCAATGTGTGCACTCAACTTCCAGAGTTAAACCCGTGTGTGGATTCAGCAGTCTGCAAACACTTTCTCTGTAGAGTCCCAAAACAGGCGTTTTCAGCCCATTACCGGCATATGGAAGAAACAGCAGTAAGCACAGGGAAATATCTGCTTCTAAATCCAAAACGCAGCTATCTAACAGAACGGTTGTCAATGTGTGCACTCAACTTCCAGAGTTAAACTCGTGTGTGGATTCAGCAGTCTGCAAACACTTTCTCTGCAGAGTCCCAAAACAGGCGTTTTCCAGCCCTTTACCGGCATATGGAAGAAACAGCAGTAAGCACAGGGAAATATCTGCTTCTAAATCCAAAACGCAGCTATCTAACAGAACGGTTGTCAATGTGTGCACTCAACTTCCAGACTTAAACCCGTGTGTGGATTCAGCAGTCTGCAAACACTTTTCTCTGCAGAGTCCCAAAACAGGCGTTTTCAGCCCATTACCGGCATATGGAAGAAACAGCAGTAAGCACAGGGAAATATCTGCTTCTAAATCCAAACGCAGCTATCTAACAGAACGGTTGTCAATGTGTGCACTCAACTTCCAGAGTTAAACCCGTGTGTGGATTCAGCAGTCTGCAAACACTTTCTCTGCAGAGTCCCAAAAACAGGCGTTTTCAGCCCATTACCGGCATATGGAAGAAACAGCAGTAAGCACAGGGAAATATCTGCTTCTAAATCCAAAACGCAGCTATCTAACAGAACGGTTGTCAATGTGTGCACTCAACTTCCAGACTTAAACCCGTGTGTGGATTCAGCAGTCTGCAAACACTTTCTCTGCAGAGTCCCCAAAACAGGCGTTTTCAGCCCATTACCGGCATATGGAAGAAACAGCAGTAAGCACAGGGAAATATCTGCTTCTAAATCCAAAACGCAGCTATCTAACAGAACGGTTGTCAATGTGTGCACTCAACTTCCAGAGTTAAAACCCGTGTGTGGATTCAGCAGTCTGCAAACACTTTCTCTGCAGAGTCCCAAAACAGGCGTTTTCAGCCCATTACCGGCATATGGAAGAAACAGCAGTAAGCACAGGGAAATATCTGCTTCTAAATCCAAAACGCAGCTATCTAACAGAACGGTTGTCAATGTGTGCACTCAACTTCCAGAGTTAAACCCGTGTGTGGATTCAGCAGTCTGCAAACACTTTCTCTGCAGAGTCCCAAAACAGGCGTTTTCAGCCCATTACCGGCATATGGAAGAAACAGCAGTAAGCACAGGGAAATATCTGCTTCTAAATCCAAAACGCAGCTATCTAACAGAACGGTTGTCAATGTGTGCACTCAACTTCCAGAGTTAAACCCGAGTGTGGATTCAGCAGTCTGCAAACACTTTCTCTGCAGAGTCCCAAAGCAGGCGTTTTCAGCCCATTACCGGCATATGGAAGAAACAGCAGTAAGCACAGGGAAATATCTGCTTCTAAATCCAAAACGCAGCTATGTAACAGAACGGTTGTCAATGTGTGCACTCAACTTCCAGAGTTAAACCCGTGTGTGGATTCAGCAGTCTGCAAACACTTTCTCTGCAGAGTCCCAAAACAGGCGTTTTCAGCCCATTACCGGCATATGGAAGAAACAGCAGTAAGCACAGGGAAATATCTGCTTCTAAATCCAAAACGCAGCTATCTAACAGAACGGTTGTCAATGTGTGCACTCAACTTCCAGAGTTAAACCCGTGTGTGGATTCAGCAGTCTGCAAACACTTTCTCTGCAGAGTCCCAAAACAGGCGTTTTCAGCCCATTACCGGCATATGGAAGAAACAGCAGTAAGCACAGGGAAATATCTGCTTCTAAATCCAAAACGCAGCTATCTAACAGAACGGTTTGTCAATGTGTGCACTCAACTTCCAGAGTTAAACCCGTGTGTGGATTCAGCAGTCTGCAAACACTTTCTCTGCAGAGTCCCAAAACAGGCGTTTTCAGCCCATTACCGGCATATGGAAGAAACAGCAGTAAGCACAGGGAAATATCTGCTTCTAAATCCAAAACGCAGCTATCTAACAGAACGGTTGTCAATGTGTGCACTCAACTTCCAGAGTTAAACCCGTGTGTGGATTCAGCCGTCTGCAAACACTTTCTCTGCAGAGTCCCAAAACAGGAGTTTTCAGCCCATTACCGGCATATGGAAGAAACAGCAGTAAGCACAGGGAAATATCTGCTTCTAAATCCAAAACGCAGCTATCTAACAGAACGGTTGTCAATGTGTGCACTCAACTTCCAGAGTTAAACCCGTGTGTGGATTCAGCAGTCTGCAAACACTTTCTCTGCAGAGTCCCAAAACAGGCGTTTTCAGCCCATTACCGGCATATGGAAGAAACAGCAGTAAGCACAGGGAAATATCTGCTTCTAAATCCAAAACGCAGCTCTCTAACAGAACGGTTGTCAATGTGTGCACTCAACTTCCAGAGTTAAACCCGTGTGTGGATTCAGGCAGTCTGCAAAACACTTTCTCTGCAGAGTCCCAAAACAGGCGTTTTCAAGCCCATTACCGGCATATGGAAGAAACAGCAGTAAGCACAGGGAAATATCTGCTTCTAAATCCAAAACGCAGCTATCTAACAGAACGGTTGTCAATGTGTGCACTCAACTTCCAGACTTAAACCCGTGTGTGGATTCAGCAGTCTGCAAACACTTTCTCTGCAGAGTCCCCAAAACAGGCGTTTTCAGCCCATTACCGGCATATGGAAGAAACAGCAGTAAGCACAGGGGAAATATCTGCTTCTAAATCCAAAACGCAGCTATCTAACAGAACGGTTGTCAATGTGTGCACTCAACTTCCAGAGTTAAACCCGTGTGTGGATTCAGCAGTCTGCAAACACTTTCTCTGCAGAGTCCCAAAACAGGCGTTTCAGCCCATTACCGGCATATGGAAGAAACAGCAGTAAGCACAGGGAAATATCTGCTTCTAAATCCCAAAACGCAGCTATCTACAGAACGGTTGTCAATGTGTGCACTCAACTTCCAGAGTTAAACCCGTGTGTGGATTCAGCAGTCTGCAAACACTTTCTCTGCAGAGTCCCAAAACAGGCGTTTTCAGCCCATTACCGGCATATGGAAGAAACAGCAGTAAGCACAGGGAAATATCTGCTTCTAAATCCAAAACGCAGCTATCTAACAGAACGGTTGTCAATGTGTGCACTCAACTTCCAGAGTTAAACCCGTGTGTGGATTCAGCAGTCTGCAAACACTTTCTCTGCAGAGTCCCAAAACAGGCGTTTTCAGCCCATTACCGGCATATGGAAGAAACAGCAGTAAGCACAGGGAAATATCTGCTTCTAAATCCAAAACGCAGCTATCTAACAGAACGGTTGTCAATGTGTGCACTCAACTTCCAGAGTTAAACCCGTGTGTGGATTCAGCAGTCTGCAAACACTTTCTCTGCAGAGTCCCAAAACAGGCGTTTTCCAGCCCATTACCGGCATATGGAAGAAACAGCAGTAAGCACAGGGAAATATCTGCTTCTAAATCCAAAAACGCAGCTATCTAACAGAACGGTTGTCAATGTGTGCACATCAACTTCCCAGAGTTAAACCCGTGTGTGGATTCAGCAGTCTGCAAACACTTTCTCTGCAGAGTCCCAAAACAGGCGTTTTCAGCCCATTACCGGCATATGGAAGAAACAGCAGTAAGCACAGGGAAATATCTGCTTCTAAATCCAAAACGCAGCTATCTAACAGAACGGTTGTCAATGTGTGCACTCAACTTCCAGAGTTAAACCCGTGTGTGGATTCAGCCGTCTGCAAACACTTTCTCTGCAGAGTCCCAAAACAGGCGTTTTCCAGCCCATTACCGGCATATGGAAGAAACAGCAGTAAGCACAGGGAAATATCTGCTTCTAAATCCAAAACGCAGCTCTCTAACAGAACGGTTGTCAATGTGTGCACTCAACTTCCAGAGTTAAAACCCGTGTGTGGATTCAGCAGTCTGCAAACACTTTCTCTGCAGAGTCCCAAAACAGGCGTTTTCAGCCCATTACCGGCAATATGGAAGAAACAGCAGTAAGCACAGGGAAATATCTGCTTCTAAATCCAAAACGCAGCTATCTAACAGAACGGTTGTCAATGTGTGCACTCAACTTCCAGACTTAAACCCGTGTGTGGATTCAGCAGTCTGCAAACACTTTCTCTGCAGAGTCCCAAAACAGGCGTTTTCAGCCCATTACCGGCATATGGAAGAAACAGCAGTAAGCACAGGGAAATATCTGCTTCTAAATCCAAAACGCAGCTATCTAACAGAACGGTTGTCAATGTGTGCCACTCAACTTCCAGAGTTAAACCCGTGTGTGGATTCAGCAGTCTGCAAACACTTTCTCTGCAGAGTCCCAAAACAGGCGTTTTCAGCCCTCTTACCGGCATATGGAAGAAACAGCAGTAAGCCACAGGGAAATATCTGCTTCTAAATCCAAAACGCAGCTATCTAACAGAACGGTTGTCAATGTGTGCACTCAACATCCAGAGTTAAACCCGTGTGTGGATTCAGCCAGTCTGCAAACACTTTCTCTGCAGAGTCCCAAAACAGGCGTTTTCAGCCCTTTACCGGCATATGGAAGAAACAGCAGTAAGCACAGGGAAATATCTGCTTCTAAATCCAAAACGCAGCTATCTAACAGAACGGTTGTCAATGTGTGCACTCAACTTCCAGAGTTAAACCCGTGTGTGGATTCAGCAGTCTGCAAACACTTTCTCTGCAGAGTCCCAAAAAAGGCGTTTTCAGCCCTTTACCGGCATATGGAAGAAACAGCAGTAAGCACAGGGAAATATCTGCTTCTAAATCCAAACGCAGCTATCTAACAGAACGGTTGTCAATGTGTTGCACTCAACTTCCAGAGTTAAACCCGTGTGTGGATTCAGCAGTCTGCAAACACTTTCTCTGCAGAGTCCCAAAACAGGCGTTTTCAGCCCATTACCGGCATATGGAAGAAACAGCAGTAAGCACAGGGAAATATCTGCTTCTAAATCCAAAACGCAGCTATCTAACAGAACGGTTGTCAATGTGTGCACTCAACTTCCAGAGTTAAACCCGTGTGTGGATTCAGCAGTCTGCAAACACTTTCTCTGCAGAGTCCCAAAACAGGCGTTTTCCAGCCCATCTACCGGCATATGGAAGAAAACAGCAGTAAGCACAGGGAAATATCTGCTTCTAAATCCAAAACGCAGCTATCTAACAGAACGTTGTCAATGTGTGCACTCAACTTCCAGAGTTAAACCCGTGTGTGGATTCAGCAGTCTGCAAACACTTTCTCTGCAGAGTCCCAAAACAGGCGTTTTCAGCCCATTACCGGCATATGGAAGAAACAGCAGTAAGCACGAGGGAAATATCTGCTTCTAAATCCAAAACGCAGCTATCTAACAGAACGGTTGTCAATGTGTGCACTCAACTTCCAGAGTTAAACCCGTGTGTGGATTCAGCAGTCTGCAAACACTTTCTCTGCAGAGTCCCAAAACAGGCGTTTTCAGCCCATTACCGGCATATGGAAGAAACAGCAGTAAGCACAGGGAAATATCTGCTTCTAAATCCAAAACGCAGCTATCTAACAGAACGGTTGTCAATGTGTGCACTCAACTTCCAGAGTTAAACCCGTGTGTGGATTCAGCAGTCTGCAAACACTTTCTCTGCAGAGTCCCAAAACAGGCGTTTTCAGCCCATTACCGGCATATGGAAGAAACAGCAGTAAGCACAGGGAAATATCTGCTTCTAAATCCAAAACGCAGCTATCTAACAGAACGGTTGTCAATGTGTGCACTCAACTTCCAGAGTTAAACCCGTGTGTGGATTCAGCAGTCTGCAAACACTTTCTCTGCAGAGTCCCAAAACAGGCGTTTTCAGCCCATTACCGGCATATGGAAGAAACAGCAGTAAGCACAGGGAAATATCTGCTTCTAAATCCAAAACGCAGCTATCTAACAGAACGGTTGTCAATGTGTGCACTCAACTTCCAGAGTTAAACCCGTGTGTGGATTCAGCAGTCTGCAAACACTTTCTCTGCAGAGTCCCAAAACAGGCGTTTTCAGCCCATTACCGGCATATGGAAGAAACAGCAGTAAGCACAGGGAAATATCTGCTTCTAAATCCAAAACGCAGCTATCTAACAGAACGGTTGTCAATGTGTGCACTCAACTTCCAGAGTTAAACCCGTGTGTGGATTCAGCAGTCTGCAAACACTTTCTCTGCAGAGTCCCAAAACAGGCGTTTTCAGCCCATTACCGGCATATGGAAGAAACAGCAGTAAGCACAGGGAAATATCTGCTTCTAAATCCAAAACGCAGCTATCTAACAGAACGGTTGTCAATGTGTGCACTCAACTTCCAGAGTTAAACCCGTGTGTGGATTCAGCAGTCTGCAAACACTTTCTCTGCAGAGTCCCAAAACAGGCGTTTTCAGCCCATTACCGGCATATGGAAGAAACAGCAGTAAGCACAGGGAAATATCTGCTTCTAAATCCAAAACGCAGCTATCTAACAGAACGGTTGTCAATGTGTGCACTCAACTTCCAGAGTTAAACCCGTGTGTGGATTCAGCAGTCTGCAAACACTTTCTCTGCAGAGTCCCAAAACAGGCGTTTTCAGCCCATTACCGGCATATGGAAGAAACAGCAGTAAGCACAGGGAAATATCTGCTTCTAAATCCAAAACGCAGCTATCTAACAGAACGGTTGTCAATGTGTGCACTCAACTTCCAGAGTTAAACCCGTGTGTGGATTCAGCAGTCTGCAAACACTTTCTCTGCAGAGTCCCAAAACAGGCGTTTTCAGCCCATTACCGGCATATGGAAGAAACAGCAGTAAGCACAGGGAAATATCTGCTTCTAAATCCAAAACGCAGCTATCTAACAGAACGGTTGTCAATGTGTGCACTCAACTTCCAGAGTTAAACCCGTGTGTGGATTCAGCAGTCTGCAAACATCTTCTCTGCAGAGTCCCAAAACAGGCGTTTTCAGCCCATTACCGGCATATGGAAGAAACAGCAGTAAGCACAGGGAAATATCTGCTTCTAAATCCAAAACGCAGCTATCTAACAGAACGGTTGTCAATGTGTGCACTCAACTTCCAGAGTTAAACCCGTGTGTGGATTCAGCAGTCTGCAAACACTTTCTCTGCAGAGTCCCAAAACAGGCGTTTTCAGCCCATTACCGGCATATGGAAGAAACAGCAGTAAGCACAGGGAAATATCTGCTTCTAAATCCAAAACGCAGCTATCTAACAGAACGGTTGTCAATGTGTGCACTCAACTTCCAGAGTTAAACCCGTGTGTGGATTCAGCAGTCTGCAAACATCTTCTCTGCAGAGTCCCAAAACAGGCGTTTTCAGCCCATTACCGGCATATGGAAGAAACAGCAGTAAGCACAGGGAAATATCTGCTTCTAAATCCAAAACGCAGCTATCTAACAGAACGGTTGTCAATGTGTGCACTCAACTTCCAGAGTTAAACCCGTGTGTGGATTCAGCAGTCTGCAAACATCTTCTCTGCAGAGTCCCAAAACAGGCGTTTTCAGCCCATTACCGGCATATGGAAGAAACAGCAGTAAGCACAGGGAAATATCTGCTTCTAATCCAAAACGCAGCTATCTAACAGAACGGTTTTGTCAATGTGTGCACTCAACTTCCAGAGTTAAACCCGTTTGTGGATTCAGCAGTCTGCAAACAGCTTCTCTGCAGAGTCCCAAAACAGGCGTTTTCAGCCCATTACCGGCATATGGAAGAAACAGCAGTAAGCACAGGGAAATATCTGCTTCTAAATCCAAAACGCAGCTATCTAACAGAACGGTTGTCAATGTGTGCACTCAACTTCCAGAGTTAAACCCGTGTGTGGATTCAGCAGTCTGCAAACACTTTCTCTGCAGAGTCCCAAAACAGGCGTTTTCAGCCCATTACCGGGCATATGGAAGAAAACAGCAGTAAGCACAGGGAAATATCTGCTTCTAAATCCAAAACGCAGCTATCTAACAGAACGGTTGTCAATGTGTGCACTCAACTTCCAGAGTTAAACCCGTGTGTGGATTCAGCAGTCTGCAAACACTTTCTCTGCAGAGTCCCCAAAACAGGCGTTTTCAGCCGATTACCGGCATATGGAAGAAACAGCAGTAAGCACAGGGAAATATCTGCTTCTAAATCCAAAACGCAGCTATCTAACAGAACGGTTGTCAATGTGTGCACTCAACTTCCAGAGTTAAACCCGTGTGTGGATTCAGCAGTCTGCAAACATCTTCTCTGCAGAGTCCCAAAACAGGCGTTTTCAGCCCTTTACCGGCATATGGAAGAAACAGCAGTAAGCACAGGGAAATATCTGCTTCTAAATCCAAAACGCAGCTATCTAACAGAACGGTTGTCAATGTGTGCACTCAACTTCCAGAGTTAAACCCGTGTGTGGATTCAGCAGTCTGCAAACACTTTCTCTGCAGAGTCCCAAAACAGGCGTTTTCAGCCCATTACCGGCATATGGAAGAAACAGCAGTAAGCACAGGGAAATATCTGCTTCTAAATCCAAAACGCAGCTATCTAACAGAACGGTTGTCAATGTGTGCACTCAACTTCCAGAGTTAAACCCGTGTGTGGATTCAGCAGTCTGCAAACACTTTCTCTGCAGAGTCCCAAAACAGGCGTTTTCAGCCCATTACCGGCATATGGAAGAAACAGCAGTAAGCACAGGGAAATATCTGCTTCTAAATCCAAAACGCAGCTATCTAACAGAACGGTTGTCAATGTGTGCACTCAACTTCCAGAGTTAAACCCGTGTGTGGATTCAGCAGTCTGCAAACACTTTCTCTGCAGAGTCCCAAAACAGGCGTTTTCAGCCCATTACCGGCATATGGAAGAAAACAGCAGTAAGCACAGGGAAATATCTGCTTCTAAATCCAAAACGCAGCTATCTAACAGAACGGTTGTCAATGGGTGCACTCAACTTCCAGAGTTAAACCCGTGTGTGGATTCAGCAGTCTGCAAACATCTTCTCTGCAGAGTCCCAAAACAGGCGTTTTCAGCCCTTTACCGGCATATGGAAGAAACAGCAGTAAGCACAGGGAAATATCTGCTTCTAAATCCAAAACGCAGCTATCTAACAGAACGGTTGTCAATGTGTGCACTCAACTTCCAGAGTTAAACCCGTGTGTGGATTCAGCAGTCTGCAAACACTTTCTCTGCAGAGTCCCCAAAACAGGCGTTTTCAGCCCATTACCGGCATATGGAAGAAACAGCAGTAAGCACAGGGAAATATCTGCTTCTAAATCCAAAACGCAGCTATCTAACAGAACGGTTGTCAATGTGTGCACTCAACTTCCAGAGTTAAACCCGTGTGTGGATTCAGCAGTCTGCAAACATCTTCTCTGCAGAGTCCCAAAACAGGCGTTTTCAGCCCATTACCGGCATATGGAAGAAACAGCAGTAAGCACAGGGAAATATCTGCTTCTAAATCCAAAACGCAGCTATCTAACAGAACGGTTGTCAATGTGTGCACTCAACTTCCAGAGTTAAACCCGTGTGTGGATTCAGCAGTCTGCAAACATCTTCTCTGCAGAGTCCCAAAACAGGCGTTTTCAGCCCATTACCGGCATATGGAAGAAACAGCAGTAAGCACAGGGAAATATCTGCTTCTAAATCCAAAACGCAGCTATCTAACAGAACGGTTGTCAATGTGTGCACTCAACTTCCAGAGTTAAACCCGTGTGTGGATTCAGCAGTCTGCAACACTTTCTCTGCAGAGTCCCAAAACAGGCGTTTTCAGCCCATTACCGGCATATGGAAGAAACAGCAGTAAGCACAGGGAAATATCTGCTTCTAAATCCAAAACGCAGCTATCTAACAGAACGGTTGTCAATGTGTGCACTCAACTTCCAGAGTTAAACCCGTGTGTGGATTCAGCAGTCTGCAAACACTTTCTCTGCAGAGTCCCAAAACAGGCGTTTTCAGCCCATTACCGGCATATGGAAGAAACAGCAGTAAGCACAGGGAAATATCTGCTTCTAAATCCAAAACGCAGCTTTCTAACAGAACGGTTGTCAATGTGTGCACTCAACTTCCAGAGTTAAACCCGTGTGTGGATTCAGCAGTCTGCAAACATCTTCTCTGCAGAGTCCCAAAACAGGCGTTTTCAGCCCATTACCGGCATATGGAAGAAACAGCAGTAAGCACAGGGAAATATCTGCTTCTAAATCCAAAACGCAGCTATCTAACAGAACGGTTGTCAATGTGTGCACTCAACTTCCAGAGTTAAACCCGTGTGTGGATTCAGCAGTCTGCAAACACTTTCTCTGCAGAGTCCCAAAACAGGCGTTTTCAGCCCATTACCGGCATATGGAAGAAACAGCAGTAAGCACAGGGAAATATCTGCTTCTAAATCCAAAACGCAGCTATCTAACAGAACGGTTGTCAATGTGTGCACTCAACTTCCAGAGTTAAACCCGGTGTGTGGATTCAGCAGTCTGCAAAACACTTTCTCTGCAGAGTCCCAAAACAGGCGTTTTCAGCCCATTACCGGCATATGGAAGAAACAGCAGTAAGCACAGGGAAATATCTGCTTCTAAATCCAAAACGCAGCTATCTAACAGAACGGTTGTCAATGTGTGCACTCAACTTCCAGAGTTAAACCCGTGTGTGGATTCAGCAGTCTGCAAACATCTTCTCTGCAGAGTCCCAAAACAGGCGTTTTCAGCCCATTACCGGCATATGGAAGAAACAGCAGTAAGCACAGGGAAATATCTGCTTCTAAATCCAAAACGCAGCTATCTAACAGAACGGTTGTCAATGTGTGCACTCAACTTCCAGAGTTAAACCCGTGTGTGGATTCAGCAGTCTGCAAACACTTTCTCTGCAGAGTCCCAAAACAGGCGTTTTCAGCCCATTACCGGCATATGGAAGAAACAGCAGTAAGCACAGGGAAATATCTGCTTCTAAATCCAAAACGCAGCTATCTAACAGAACGGTTGTCAATGTGTGCACTCAACTTCCAGAGTTAAACCCGTTTGTGGATTCAGCAGTCTGCAAACAGCTTCTCTGCAGAGTCCCAAAACAGGCGTTTTCAGCCCATTACCGGCATATGGAAGAAACAGCAGTAAGCACAGGGAAATATCTGCTTCTAAATCCAAAACGCAGCTATCTAACAGAACGGTTGTCAATGTGTGCACTCAACTTCCAGAGTTAAACCCGTGTGTGGATTCAGCAGTCTGCAAACACTTTCTCTGCAGAGTCCCAAAACAGGCGTTTTCAGCCCATTACCGGCATATGGAAGAAACAGCAGTAAGCACAGGGAAATATCTGCTTCTAACTAAATCCAAAACGCAGCTATCTAACAGAACGGTTGTCAATGTGTGCACTCAACTTCCAGAGTTAAACCCGTGTGTGGATTCAGCAGTCTGCAAACACTTTCTCTGCAGAGTCCCAAAACAGGCGTTTTCAGCCGATTACCGGCATATGGAAGAAACAGCAGTAAGCACAGGGAAATATCTGCTTCTAAATCCAAAACGCAGCTATCTAACAGAACGGTTGTCAATGTGTGCACTCAACTTCCAGAGTTAAACCCGTGTGTGGATTCAGCAGTCTGCAAACATCTTCTCTGCAGAGTCCCAAAACAGGCGTTTTCAGCCCTTTACCGGCATATGGAAGAAACAGCAGTAAGCACAGGGAAATATCTGCTTCTAAATCCAAAACGCAGCTATCTAACAGAACGGTTGTCAATGTGTGCACTCAACTTCCAGAGTTAAACCCGTGTGTGGATTCAGCAGTCTGCAAACACTTTCTCTGCAGAGTCCCAAAACAGGCGTTTTCAGCCCATTACCGGCATATGGAAGAAACAGCAGTAAGCACAGGGAAATATCTGCTTCTAAATCCAAAACGCAGCTATCTAACAGAACGGTTGTCAATGTGTGCACTCAACTTCCAGAGTTAAACCCGTGTGTGGATTCAGCAGTCTGCAAACACTTTCTCTGCAGAGTCCCAAAACAGGCGTTTTCAGCCCATTACCGGCATATGGAAGAAACAGCAGTAAGCACAGGGAAATATCTGCTTCTAAATCCAAAACGCAGCTATCTAACAGAACGGTTGTCAATGTGTGCACTCAACTTCCAGAGTTAAACCCGTGTGTGGATTCAGCAGTCTGCAAACACTTTCTCTGCAGAGTCCCAAAACAGGCGTTTTCAGCCCATTACCGGCATATGGAAGAAACAGCAGTAAGCACAGGGAAATATCTGCTTCTAAATCCAAAACGCAGCTATCTAACAGAACGGTTGTCAATGTGTGCACTCAACTTCCAGAGTTAAACCCGTGTGTGGATTCAGCAGTCTGCAAACATCTTCTCTGCAGAGTCCCAAAACAGGCGTTTTCAGCCCATTACCGGCATATGGAAGAAACAGCAGTAAGCACAGGGAAATATCTGCTTCTAAATCCAAAACGCAGCTATCTAACAGAACGGTTGTCAATGTGTGCACTCAACTTCCAGAGTTAAACCCGTGTGTGGATTCAGCAGTCTGCAAACACTTTCTCTGCAGATCCCAAAACAGGCGTTTTCAGCCCATTAGCGGCATATGGAAGAAACAGCAGTAAGCACAGGGAAATATCTGCTTCTAAATCCAAAACGCAGCTATCTAACAGAACGGTTGTCAATGTGTGCACTCAACTTCCAGAGTTAAACCCGTGTGTGGATTCAGCAGTCTGCAAACACTTTCTCTGCAGAGTCCCAAAACAGGCGTTTTCAGCCCATTACCGGCATATGGAAGAAACAGCAGTAAGCACAGGGAAATATCTGCTTCTAAATCCAAAACGCAGCTATCTAACAGAACGGTTGTCAATGTGTGCACTCAACTTCCAGAGTTAAACCCGTGTGTGGATTCAGCAGTCTGCAAACACTTTCTCTGCAGAGTCCCAAAACAGGCGTTTTCAGCCCATTACCGGCATATGGAAGAAACAGCAGTAAGCACAGGGAAATATCTGCTTCTAAATCCAAAACGCAGCTATCTAACAGAACGGTTGTCAATGTGTGCACTCAACTTCCAGAGTTAAACCCGTGTGTGGATTCAGCAGTCTGCAAACACTTTCTCTGCAGAGTCCCAAAACAGGCGTTTTCAGCCCATTACCGTCATATGGAAGAAACAGCAGTAAGCACAGGGAAATATCTGCTTCTAAATCCAAAACGCAGCTATCTAACAGAACGGTTGTCAATGTGTGCACTCAACTTCCAGAGTTAAACCCGTGTGTGGATTCAGCAGTCTGCAAACATCTTCTCTGCAGAGTCCCAAAACAGGCGTTTTCAGCCCATTACCGGCATATGGAAGAAACAGCAGTAAGCACAGGGAAATATCTGCTTCTAAATCCAAAACGCAGCTATCTAACAGAACGGTTGTCAGTGTGTGCACTCAACTTCCAGAGTTAAACCCGTGTGTGGATTCAGCAGTCTGCAAACACTTTCTCTGCAGAGTCCCAAAACAGGCGTTTTCAGCCCATTACCGGCATATGGAAGAAACAGCAGTAAGCACAGGGAAATATCTGCTTCTAAATCCAAAACGCAGCTATCTAACAGAACGGTTGTCAATGTGTGCACTCAACTTCCAGAGTTAAACCCGTGTGTGGATTCAGCAGTCTGCAAACATCTTCTCTGCAGAGTCCCAAAACAGGCGTTTTCAGCCCATTACCGGCATATGGAAGAAACAGCAGTAAGCACAGGGAAATATCTGCTTCTAAATCCAAAACGCAGCTATCTAACAGAACGGTTGTCAATGTGTGCACTCAACTTCCAGAGTTAAACCCGTGTGTGGATTCAGCAGTCTGCAAACACTTTCTCTGCAGAGTCCCAAAACAGGCGTTTTCAGCCCATTACCGGCATATGGAAGAAACAGCAGTAAGCACAGGGAAATATCTGCTTCTAAATCCAAAACGCAGCTATCTAACAGAACGGTTGTCAATGTGTGCACTCAACTTCCAGAGTTAAACCCGTGTGTGGATTCAGCAGTCTGCAAACACTTTCTCTGCAGAGTCCCAAAACAGGCGTTTTCAGCCCATTACCGGCATATGGAAGAAACAGCAGTAAGCACAGGGAAATATCTGCTTCTAAATCCAAAACGCAGCTTTCTAACAGAACGGTTGTCAATGTGTGCACTCAACTTCCAGAGTTAAACCCGTGTGTGGATTCAGCAGTCTGCAAACATCTTCTCTGCAGAGTCCCAAAACAGGCGTTTTCAGCCCATTACCGGCATATGGAAGAAACAGCAGTAAGCACAGGGAAATATCTGCTTCTAAATCCAAAACGCAGCTATCTAACAGAACGGTTGTCAATGTGTGCACTCAACTTCCAGAGTTAAACCCGTGTGTGGATTCAGCAGTCTGCAAACACTTTCTCTGCAGAGTCCCAAAACAGGCGTTTTCAGCCCATTACCGGCATATGGAAGAAACAGCAGTAAGCACAGGGAAATATCTGCTTCTAAATCCAAAACGCAGCTATCTAACAGAACGGTTGTCAATGTGTGCACTCAACTTCCAGAGTTAAACCCGTGTGTGGATTCAGCAGTCTGCAAACACTTTCTCTGCAGAGTCCCAAAACAGGCGTTTTCAGCCCATTACCGGCATATGGAAGAAACAGCAGTAAGCACAGGGAAATATCTGCTTCTAAATCCAAAACGCAGCTATCTAACAGAACGGTTGTCAATGTGTGCACTCAACTTCCAGAGTTAAACCCGTGTGTGGATTCAGCAGTCTGCAAACATCTTCTCTGCAGAGTCCCAAAACAGGCGTTTTCAGCCCATTACCGGCATATGGAAGAAACAGCAGTAAGCACAGGGAAATATCTGCTTCTAAATCCAAAACGCAGCTATCTAACAGAACGGTTGTCAATGTGTGCACTCAACTTCCAGAGTTAAACCCGTGTGTGGATTCAGCAGTCTGCAAACACTTTCTCTGCAGAGTCCCAAAACAGGCGTTTTCAGCCCATTACCGGCATATGGAAGAAACAGCAGTAAGCACAGGGAAATATCTGCTTCTAAATCCAAAACGCAGCTATCTAACAGAACGGTTGTCAATGTGTGCACTCAACTTCCAGAGTTAAACCCGTTTGTGGATTCAGCAGTCTGCAAACAGCTTCTCTGCAGAGTCCCAAAACAGGCGTTTTCAGCCCATTACCGGCATATGGAAGAAACAGCAGTAAGCACAGGGAAATATCTGCTTCTAAATCCAAAACGCAGCTATCTAACAGAACGGTTGTCAATGTGTGCACTCAACTTCCAGAGTTAAACCCGTGTGTGGATTCAGCAGTCTGCAAACACTTTCTCTGCAGAGTCCCAAAACAGGCGTTTTCAGCCCATTACCGGCATATGGAAGAAACAGCAGTAAGCACAGGGAAATATCTGCTTCTAAATCCAAAACGCAGCTATCTAACAGAACGGTTGTCAATGTGTGCACTCAACTTCCAGAGTTAAACCCGTGTGTGGATTCAGCAGTCTGCAAACACTTTCTCTGCAGAGTCCCAAAACAGGCGTTTTCAGCCGATTACCGGCATATGGAAGAAACAGCAGTAAGCACAGGGAAATATCTGCTTCTAAATCCAAAACGCAGCTATCTAACAGAACGGTTGTCAATGTGTGCACTCAACTTCCAGAGTTAAACCCGTGTGTGGATTCAGCAGTCTGCAAACATCTTCTCTGCAGAGTCCCAAAACAGGCGTTTTCAGCCCTTTACCGGCATATGGAAGAAACAGCAGTAAGCACAGGGAAATATCTGCTTCTAAATCCAAAACGCAGCTATCTAACAGAACGGTTGTCAATGTGTGCACTCAACTTCCAGAGTTAAACCCGTGTGTGGATTCAGCAGTCTGCAAACACTTTCTCTGCAGAGTCCCAAAACAGGCGTTTTCAGCCCATTACCGGCATATGGAAGAAACAGCAGTAAGCACAGGGAAATATCTGCTTCTAAATCCAAAACGCAGCTATCTAACAGAACGGTTGTCAATGTGTGCACTCAACTTCCAGAGTTAAACCCGTGTGTGGATTCAGCAGTCTGCAAACACTTTCTCTGCAGAGTCCCAAAACAGGCGTTTTCAGCCGATTACCGGCATATGGAAGAAACAGCAGTAAGCACAGGGAAATATCTGCTTCTAAATCCAAAACGCAGCTATCTAACAGAACGGTTGTCAATGTGTGCACTCAACTTCCAGAGTTAAACCCGTGTGTGGATTCAGCAGTCTGCAAACATCTTCTCTGCAGAGTCCCAAAACAGGCGTTTTCAGCCCTTTACCGGCATATGGAAGAAACAGCAGTAAGCACAGGGAAATATCTGCTTCTAAATCCAAAACGCAGCTATCTAACAGAACGGTTGTCAATGTGTGCACTCAACTTCCAGAGTTAAACCCGTGTGTGGATTCAGCAGTCTGCAAACACTTTCTCTGCAGAGTCCCAAAACAGGCGTTTTCAGCCCATTACCGGCATATGGAAGAAACAGCAGTAAGCACAGGGAAATATCTGCTTCTAAATCCAAAACGCAGCTATCTAACAGAACGGTTGTCAATGTGTGCACTCAACTTCCAGAGTTAAACCCGTGTGTGGATTCAGCAGTCTGCAAACACTTTCTCTGCAGAGTCCCAAAACAGGCGTTTTCAGCCCATTACCGGCATATGGAAGAAACAGCAGTAAGCACAGGGAAATATCTGCTTCTAAATCCAAAACGCAGCTATCTAACAGAACGGTTGTCAATGTGTGCACTCAACTTCCAGAGTTAAACCCGTGTGTGGATTCAGCAGTCTGCAAACACTTTCTCTGCAGAGTCCCAAAACAGGCGTTTTCAGCCCATTACCGGCATATGGAAGAAACAGCAGTAAGCACAGGGAAATATCTGCTTCTAAATCCAAAACGCAGCTATCTAACAGAACGGTTGTCAATGTGTGCACTCAACTTCCAGAGTTAAACCCGTGTGTGGATTCAGCAGTCTGCAAACATCTTCTCTGCAGAGTCCCAAAACAGGCGTTTTCAGCCCATTACCGGCATATGGAAGAAACAGCAGTAAGCACAGGGAAATATCTGCTTCTAAATCCAAAACGCAGCTATCTAACAGAACGGTTGTCAATGTGTGCACTCAACTTCCAGAGTTAAACCCGTGTGTGGATTCAGCAGTCTGCAAACACTTTCTCTGCAGATCCCAAAACAGGCGTTTTCAGCCCATTAGCGGCATATGGAAGAAACAGCAGTAAGCACAGGGAAATATCTGCTTCTAAATCCAAAACGCAGCTATCTAACAGAACGGTTGTCAATGTGTGCACTCAACTTCCAGAGTTAAACCCGTGTGTGGATTCAGCAGTCTGCAAACACTTTCTCTGCAGAGTCCCAAAACAGGCGTTTTCAGCCCATTACCGGCATATGGAAGAAACAGCAGTAAGCACAGGGAAATATCTGCTTCTAAATCCAAAACGCAGCTATCTAACAGAACGGTTGTCAATGTGTGCACTCAACTTCCAGAGTTAAACCCGTGTGTGGATTCAGCAGTCTGCAAACACTTTCTCTGCAGAGTCCCAAAACAGGCGTTTTCAGCCCATTACCGGCATATGGAAGAAACAGCAGTAAGCACAGGGAAATATCTGCTTCTAAATCCAAAACGCAGCTATCTAACAGAACGGTTGTCAATGTGTGCACTCAACTTCCAGAGTTAAACCCGTGTGTGGATTCAGCAGTCTGCAAACACTTTCTCTGCAGAGTCCCAAAACAGGCGTTTTCAGCCCATTACCGTCATATGGAAGAAACAGCAGTAAGCACAGGGAAATATCTGCTTCTAAATCCAAAACGCAGCTATCTAACAGAACGGTTGTCAATGTGTGCACTCAACTTCCAGAGTTAAACCCGTGTGTGGATTCAGCAGTCTGCAAACATCTTCTCTGCAGAGTCCCAAAACAGGCGTTTTCAGCCCATTACCGGCATATGGAAGAAACAGCAGTAAGCACAGGGAAATATCTGCTTCTAAATCCAAAACGCAGCTATCTAACAGAACGGTTGTCAGTGTGTGCACTCAACTTCCAGAGTTAAACCCGTGTGTGGATTCAGCAGTCTGCAAACACTTTCTCTGCAGAGTCCCAAAACAGGCGTTTTCAGCCCATTACCGGCATATGGAAGAAACAGCAGTAAGCACAGGGAAATATCTGCTTCTAAATCCAAAACGCAGCTATCTAACAGAACGGTTGTCAATGTGTGCACTCAACTTCCAGAGTTAAACCCGTGTGTGGATTCAGCAGTCTGCAAACATCTTCTCTGCAGAGTCCCAAAACAGGCGTTTTCAGCCCATTACCGGCATATGGAAGAAACAGCAGTAAGCACAGGGAAATATCTGCTTCTAAATCCAAAACGCAGCTATCTAACAGAACGGTTGTCAATGTGTGCACTCAACTTCCAGAGTTAAACCCGTGTGTGGATTCAGCAGTCTGCAAACACTTTCTCTGCAGAGTCCCAAAACAGGCGTTTTCAGCCCATTACCGGCATATGGAAGAAACAGCAGTAAGCACAGGGAAATATCTGCTTCTAAATCCAAAACGCAGCTATCTAACAGAACGGTTGTCAATGTGTGCACTCAACTTCCAGAGTTAAACCCGTGTGTGGATTCAGCAGTCTGCAAACACTTTCTCTGCAGAGTCCCAAAACAGGCGTTTTCAGCCCATTACCGGCATATGGAAGAAACAGCAGTAAGCACAGGGAAATATCTGCTTCTAAATCCAAAACGCAGCTTTCTAACAGAACGGTTGTCAATGTGTGCACTCAACTTCCAGAGTTAAACCCGTGTGTGGATTCAGCAGTCTGCAAACATCTTCTCTGCAGAGTCCCAAAACAGGCGTTTTCAGCCCATTACCGGCATATGGAAGAAACAGCAGTAAGCACAGGGAAATATCTGCTTCTAAATCCAAAACGCAGCTATCTAACAGAACGGTTGTCAATGTGTGCACTCAACTTCCAGAGTTAAACCCGTGTGTGGATTCAGCAGTCTGCAAACACTTTCTCTGCAGAGTCCCAAAACAGGCGTTTTCAGCCCATTACCGGCATATGGAAGAAACAGCAGTAAGCACAGGGAAATATCTGCTTCTAAATCCAAAACGCAGCTATCTAACAGAACGGTTGTCAATGTGTGCACTCAACTTCCAGAGTTAAACCCGTGTGTGGATTCAGCAGTCTGCAAACACTTTCTCTGCAGAGTCCCAAAACAGGCGTTTTCAGCCCATTACCGGCATATGGAAGAAACAGCAGTAAGCACAGGGAAATATCTGCTTCTAAATCCAAAACGCAGCTATCTAACAGAACGGTTGTCAATGTGTGCACTCAACTTCCAGAGTTAAACCCGTGTGTGGATTCAGCAGTCTGCAAACATCTTCTCTGCAGAGTCCCAAAACAGGCGTTTTCAGCCCATTACCGGCATATGGAAGAAACAGCAGTAAGCACAGGGAAATATCTGCTTCTAAATCCAAAACGCAGCTATCTAACAGAACGGTTGTCAATGTGTGCACTCAACTTCCAGAGTTAAACCCGTGTGTGGATTCAGCAGTCTGCAAACACTTTCTCTGCAGAGTCCCAAAACAGGCGTTTTCAGCCCATTACCGGCATATGGAAGAAACAGCAGTAAGCACAGGGAAATATCTGCTTCTAAATCCAAAACGCAGCTATCTAACAGAACGGTTGTCAATGTGTGCACTCAACTTCCAGAGTTAAACCCGTTTGTGGATTCAGCAGTCTGCAAACAGCTTCTCTGCAGAGTCCCAAAACAGGCGTTTTCAGCCCATTACCGGCATATGGAAGAAACAGCAGTAAGCACAGGGAAATATCTGCTTCTAAATCCAAAACGCAGCTATCTAACAGAACGGTTGTCAATGTGTGCACTCAACTTCCAGAGTTAAACCCGTGTGTGGATTCAGCAGTCTGCAAACACTTTCTCTGCAGAGTCCCAAAACAGGCGTTTTCAGCCCATTACCGGCATATGGAAGAAACAGCAGTAAGCACAGGGAAATATCTGCTTCTAAATCCAAAACGCAGCTATCTAACAGAACGGTTGTCAATGTGTGCACTCAACTTCCAGAGTTAAACCCGTGTGTGGATTCAGCAGTCTGCAAACACTTTCTCTGCAGAGTCCCAAAACAGGCGTTTTCAGCCGATTACCGGCATATGGAAGAAACAGCAGTAAGCACAGGGAAATATCTGCTTCTAAATCCAAAACGCAGCTATCTAACAGAACGGTTGTCAATGTGTGCACTCAACTTCCAGAGTTAAACCCGTGTGTGGATTCAGCAGTCTGCAAACATCTTCTCTGCAGAGTCCCAAAACAGGCGTTTTCAGCCCTTTACCGGCATATGGAAGAAACAGCAGTAAGCACAGGGAAATATCTGCTTCTAAATCCAAAACGCAGCTATCTAACAGAACGGTTGTCAATGTGTGCACTCAACTTCCAGAGTTAAACCCGTGTGTGGATTCAGCAGTCTGCAAACACTTTCTCTGCAGAGTCCCAAAACAGGCGTTTTCAGCCCATTACCGGCATATGGAAGAAACAGCAGTAAGCACAGGGAAATATCTGCTTCTAAATCCAAAACGCAGCTATCTAACAGAACGGTTGTCAATGTGTGCACTCAACTTCCAGAGTTAAACCCGTGTGTGGATTCAGCAGTCTGCAAACACTTTCTCTGCAGAGTCCCAAAACAGGCGTTTTCAGCCCATTACCGGCATATGGAAGAAACAGCAGTAAGCACAGGGAAATATCTGCTTCTAAATCCAAAACGCAGCTATCTAACAGAACGGTTGTCAATGTGTGCACTCAACTTCCAGAGTTAAACCCGTGTGTGGATTCAGCAGTCTGCAAACACTTTCTCTGCAGAGTCCCAAAACAGGCGTTTTCAGCCCATTACCGGCATATGGAAGAAACAGCAGTAAGCACAGGGAAATATCTGCTTCTAAATCCAAAACGCAGCTATCTAACAGAACGGTTGTCAATGTGTGCACTCAACTTCCAGAGTTAAACCCGTGTGTGGATTCAGCAGTCTGCAAACATCTTCTCTGCAGAGTCCCAAAACAGGCGTTTTCAGCCCATTACCGGCATATGGAAGAAACAGCAGTAAGCACAGGGAAATATCTGCTTCTAAATCCAAAACGCAGCTATCTAACAGAACGGTTGTCAATGTGTGCACTCAACTTCCAGAGTTAAACCCGTGTGTGGATTCAGCAGTCTGCAAACACTTTCTCTGCAGATCCCAAAACAGGCGTTTTCAGCCCATTAGCGGCATATGGAAGAAACAGCAGTAAGCACAGGGAAATATCTGCTTCTAAATCCAAAACGCAGCTATCTAACAGAACGGTTGTCAATGTGTGCACTCAACTTCCAGAGTTAAACCCGTGTGTGGATTCAGCAGTCTGCAAACACTTTCTCTGCAGAGTCCCAAAACAGGCGTTTTCAGCCCATTACCGGCATATGGAAGAAACAGCAGTAAGCACAGGGAAATATCTGCTTCTAAATCCAAAACGCAGCTATCTAACAGAACGGTTGTCAATGTGTGCACTCAACTTCCAGAGTTAAACCCGTGTGTGGATTCAGCAGTCTGCAAACACTTTCTCTGCAGAGTCCCAAAACAGGCGTTTTCAGCCCATTACCGGCATATGGAAGAAACAGCAGTAAGCACAGGGAAATATCTGCTTCTAAATCCAAAACGCAGCTATCTAACAGAACGGTTGTCAATGTGTGCACTCAACTTCCAGAGTTAAACCCGTGTGTGGATTCAGCAGTCTGCAAACACTTTCTCTGCAGAGTCCCAAAACAGGCGTTTTCAGCCCATTACCGTCATATGGAAGAAACAGCAGTAAGCACAGGGAAATATCTGCTTCTAAATCCAAAACGCAGCTATCTAACAGAACGGTTGTCAATGTGTGCACTCAACTTCCAGAGTTAAACCCGTGTGTGGATTCAGCAGTCTGCAAACATCTTCTCTGCAGAGTCCCAAAACAGGCGTTTTCAGCCCATTACCGGCATATGGAAGAAACAGCAGTAAGCACAGGGAAATATCTGCTTCTAAATCCAAAACGCAGCTATCTAACAGAACGGTTGTCAGTGTGTGCACTCAACTTCCAGAGTTAAACCCGTGTGTGGATTCAGCAGTCTGCAAACACTTTCTCTGCAGAGTCCCAAAACAGGCGTTTTCAGCCCATTACCGGCATATGGAAGAAACAGCAGTAAGCACAGGGAAATATCTGCTTCTAAATCCAAAACGCAGCTATCTAACAGAACGGTTGTCAATGTGTGCACTCAACTTCCAGAGTTAAACCCGTGTGTGGATTCAGCAGTCTGCAAACACTTTCTCTGCAGAGTCCCAAAACAGGCGTTTTCAGCCCATTACCGGCATATGGAAGAAACAGCAGTAAGCACAGGGAAATATCTGCTTCTAAATCCAAAACGCAGCTATCTAACAGAACGGTTGTCAATGTGTGCACTCAACTTCCAGAGTTAAACCCGTGTGTGGATTTCAGCAGTCTGCAAACACTTTCTCTGCAGAGTCCCAAAACAGGCGTTTTCAGCCCATTACCGGCATATGGAAGAAACAGCAGTCAGCACAGGGAAATATCTGCTTCTAAATCCAAAACGCAGCTATCTAACAGAACGGTTGTCAATGTGTGCACTCAACTTCCAGAGTTAAACCCGTGTGTGGATTCAGCAGTCTGCAAACATCTTCTCTGCAGAGTCCCAAAACAGGCGTTTTCAGCCCTTTACCGGCATATGGAAGAAACAGCAGTAAGCACAGGGAAATATCTGCTTCTAAATCCAAAACGCAGCTATCTAACAGAACGGTTGTCAATGTGTGCACTCAACTTCCAGAGTTAAACCCGTGTGTGGATTCAGCAGTCTGCAAACACTTTCTCTGCAGAGTCCCAAAACAGGCGTTTTCAGCCCATTACCGGCATATGGAAGAAACAGCAGTAAGCACAGGGAAATATCTGCTTCTAAATCCAAAACGCAGCTATCTAACAGAACGGTTGTCAATGTGTGCACTCAACTTCCAGAGTTAAACCCGTTTGTGGATTCAGCAGTCTGCAAACATCTTCTCTGCAGAGTCCCAAAACAGGCGTTTTCAGCCCATTACCGGCATATGGAAGAAACAGCAGTAAGCACAGGGAAATATCTGCTTCTAAATCCAAAACGCAGCTATCTAACAGAACGGTTGTCAATGTGTGCACTCAACTTCCAGAGTTAAAACCCGTGTGTGGATTCAGCAGTCTGCAAACATCTTCTCTGCAGAGTCCCAAAACAGGCGTTTTCAGCCCATTACCGGCATATGGAAGAAACAGCAGTAAGCACAGGGAAATATCTGCTTCTAAATCCAAAACGCAGCTATCTAACAGAACGGTTGTCAATGTGTGCACTCAACTTCCAGAGTTAAACCCGTGTGTGGATTCAGCAGTCTGCAAACATCTTCTCTGCAGAGTCCCAAAACAGGCGTTTTCAGCCCATTACCGGCATATGGAAGAAACAGCAGTAAGCACAGGGAAATATCTGCTTCTAAATCCAAAACGCAGCTATCTAACAGAACGGTTGTCAGTGTGTGCACTCAACTTCCAGAGTTAAACCCGTGTGTGGATTCAGCAGTCTGCAAACACTTTCTCTGCAGAGTCCCAAAACAGGCGTTTTCAGCCCATTACCGGCATATGGAAGAAACAGCAGTAAGCACAGGGAAATATCTGCTTCTAAATCCAAAACGCAGCTATCTAACAGAACGGTTGTCAATGTGTGCACTCAACTTCCAGAGTTAAACCCGTGTGTGGATTCAGCAGTCTGCAAACACTTTCTCTGCAGAGTCCCAAAACAGGCGTTTTCAGCCCATTACCGGCATATGGAAGAAACAGCAGTAAGCACAGGGAAATATCTGCTTCTAAATCCAAAACGCAGCTATCTAACAGAACGGTTGTCAATGTGTGCACTCAACTTCCAGAGTTAAACCCGTGTGTGGATTCAGCAGTCTGCAAACACTTTCTCTGCAGAGTCCCAAAACAGGCGTTTTCAGCCCATTACCGGCATATGGAAGAAACAGCAGTAAGCACAGGGAAATATCTGCTTCTAAATCCAAAACGCAGCTATCTAACAGAACGGTTGTCAATGGGTGCACTCAACTTCCAGAGTTAAACCCGTGTGTGGATTCAGCAGTCTGCAAACATCTTCTCTGCAGAGTCCCAAAACAGGCGTTTTCAGCCCTTTACCGGCATATGGAAGAAACAGCAGTAAGCACAGGGAAATATCTGCTTCTAAATCCAAAACGCAGCTATCTAACAGAACGGTTGTCATTGTGTGCACTCAACTTCCAGAGTTAAACCCGTGTGTGGATTCAGCAGTCTGCAAACACTTTCTCTGCAGAGTCCCAAAACAGGCGTTTTCAGCCCATTACCGGCATATGGAAGAAACAGCAGTAAGCACAGGGAAATATCTGCTTCTAAATCCAAAACGCAGCTATCTAACAGAACGGTTGTCAATGTGTGCACTCAACTTCCAGAGTTAAACCCGTGTGTGGATTCAGCAGTCTGCAAACATCTTCTCTGCAGAGTCCCAAAACAGGCGTTTTCAGCCCATTACCGGCATATGGAAGAAACAGCAGTAAGCACAGGGAAATATCTGCTTCTAAATCCAAAACGCAGCTATCTAACAGAACGGTTGTCAATGTGTGCACTCAACTTCCAGAGTTAAACCCGTGTGTGGATTCAGCAGTCTGCAAACATCTTCTCTGCAGAGTCCCAAAACAGGCGTTTTCAGCCCATTACCGGCATATGGAAGAAACAGCAGTAAGCACAGGGAAATATCTGCTTCTAAATCCAAAACGCAGCTATCTAACAGAACGGTTGTCAATGTGTGCACTCAACTTCCAGAGTTAAACCCGTGTGTGGATTCAGCAGTCTGCAAACACTTTCTCTGCAGAGTCCCAAAACAGGCGTTTTCAGCCCATTACCGGCATATGGAAGAAACAGCAGTAAGCACAGGGAAATATCTGCTTCTAAATCCAAAACGCAGCTATCTAACAGAACGGTTGTCAATGTGTGCACTCAACTTCCAGAGTTAAACCCGTGTGTGGATTCAGCAGTCTGCAAACACTTTCTCTGCAGAGTCCCAAAACAGGCGTTTTCAGCCCATTACCGGCATATGGAAGAAACAGCAGTAAGCACAGGGAAATATCTGCTTCTAAATCCAAAACGCAGCTTTCTAACAGAACGGTTGTCAATGTGTGCACTCAACTTCCAGAGTTAAACCCGTGTGTGGATTCAGCAGTCTGCAAACATCTTCTCTGCAGAGTCCCAAAACAGGCGTTTTCAGCCCATTACCGGCATATGGAAGAAACAGCAGTAAGCACAGGGAAATATCTGCTTCTAAATCCAAAACGCAGCTATCTAACAGAACGGTTGTCAATGTGTGCACTCAACTTCCAGAGTTAAACCCGTGTGTGGATTCAGAAGTCTGCAAACATCTTCTCTGCAGAGTCCCAAAACAGGCGTTTTCAGCCCATTACCGGCATATGGAAGAAACAGCAGTAAGCACAGGGAAATATCTGCTTCTAAATCCAAAACGCAGCTATCTAACAGAACGGTTGTCAATGTGTGCACTCAACTTCCAGAGTTAAACCCGTGTGTGGATTCAGCAGTCTGCAAACACTTTCTCTGCAGAGTCCCAAAACAGGCGTTTTCAGCCCATTACCGGCATATGGAAGAAACAGCAGTAAGCACAGGGAAATATCTGCTTCTAAATCCAAAACGCAGCTATCTAACAGAACGGTTGTCAATGTGTGCACTCAACTTCCAGAGTTAAACCCGTGTGTGGATTCAGCAGTCTGCAAACACTTTCTCTGCAGAGTCCCAAAACAGGCGTTTTCAGCCCATTACCGGCATATGGAAGAAACAGCAGTAAGCACAGGGAACTATCTGCTTCTAAATCCAAAACGCAGCTATCTAACAGAACGGTTGTCAATGTGTGCACTCAACTTCCAGAGTTAAACCCGTGTGTGGATTCAGCAGTCTGCAAACACTTTCTCTGCAGAGTCCCAAAACAGGCGTTTTCAGCCCATTACCGGCATATGGAAGAAACAGCAGTAAGCACAGGGAAATATCTGCTTCTAAATCCAAAACGCAGCTATCTAACAGAACGGTTGTCAATGTGTGCACTCAACTTCCAGAGTTAAACCCGTGTGTGGATTCAGCAGTCTGCAAACACTTTCTCTGCAGAGTCCCAAAACAGGCGTTTTCAGCCCATTACCGGCATATGGAAGAAACAGCAGTAAGCACAGGGAAATATCTGCTTCTAAATCCAAAACGCAGCTATCTAACAGAACGGTTGTCAATGTGTGCACTCAACTTCCAGAGTTAAACCCGTGTGTGGATTCAGCAGTCTGCAAACACTTTCTCTGCAGAGTCCCAAAACAGGCGTTTTCAGCCCATTACCGGCATATGGAAGAAACAGCAGTAAGCACAGGGAAATATCTGCTTCTAAATCAAAAAGGCAGCTATCTAACAGAACGGTTGTCAATGTGTGCACTCAACTTCCAGAGTTAAACCCGTGTGTGGATTCAGCAGTCTGCAAACATCTTCTCTGCAGAGTCCCAAAACAGGCGTTTTCAGCCCATTACCGGCATATGGAAGAAACAGCAGTAAGCACAGGGAAATATCTGCTTCTAAATCCAAAACGCAGCTATCTAACAGAACGGTTGTCAATGTGTGCACTCAACTTCCAGAGTTAAACCCGTGTGTGGATTCAGCAGTCTGCAAACACTTTCTCTGCAGAGTCCCAAAACAGGCGTTTTCAGCCCATTACCGGCATATGGAAGAAACAGCAGTAAGCACAGGGAAATATCTGCTTCTAAATCCAAAACGCAGCTATCTAACAGAACGGTTGTCAATGTGTGCACTCAACTTCCAGAGTTAAACCCGTGTGTGGATTCAGCAGTCTGCAAACATCTTCTCTGCAGAGTCCCAAAACAGGCGTTTTCAGTCCATTACCGGCATATGGAAGAAACAGCAGTAAGCACAGGGAAATATCTGCTTCTAAATCCAAAACGCAGCAATCTAACAGAACGGTTGTCAATGTGTGCACCAACTTCCAGAGTTAAACCCGTGTGTGGATTCAGCAGTCTGCAAACACTTTCTCTGCAGAGTCCCAAAACAGGCGTTTTCAACCCATTACCGGCATATGGAAGAAACAGCAGTAAGCACAGGGAAATATCTGCTTCTAAATCCAAAACGCAGCTATCTAACAGAACGGTTGTCAATGTGTGCACTCAACTTCCAGAGTTAAACCCGTGTGTGGATTCAGCAGTCTGCAAACACTTTCTCTGCAGAGTCCCCAAAACAGGCGTTTTCAGCCCATTACCGGCATATGGAAGAAACAGCAGTAAGCACAGGGAAATATCTGCTTCTAAATCCAAAACGCAGCTATCTAACAGAACGGTTGTCAATGTGTGCACTCAACTTCCAGAGTTAAACCCGTGTGTGGATTCAGCAGTCTGCAAACACTTTCTCTGCAGAGTCCCAAAACAGGCGTTTTCAGCCCATTACCGGCATATGGAAGAAACAGCAGTAAGCACAGGGAAATATCTGCTTCTAAATCCAAAACGCAGCTATCTAACAGAACGGTTGTCAATGTGTGCACTCAACTTCCAGAGTTAAACCCGTGTGTGGATTCAGCAGTCTGCAAACACTTTCTCTGCAGAGTCCCAAAACAGGGGTTTTCAGCCCATTACCGGCATATGGAAGAAACAGCAGTAAGCACAGGGAAATATCTGCTTCTAAATCAAAAAGGCAGCTATCTAACAGAACGGTTGTCAATGTGTGCACTCAACTTCCAGAGTTAAACCCGTGTGTGGATTCAGCAGTCTGCAAACATCTTCTCTGCAGAGTCCCAAAACAGGCATTTTCAGCCCATTACCGGCATATGGAAGAAACAGCAGTAAGCACAGGGAAATATCTGCTTCTAAATCCAAAACGCAGCTATCTAACAGAACGGTTGTCAATGTGTGCACTCAACTTCCAGAGTTAAACCCGTGTGTGGATTCAGCAGTCTGCAAACACTTTCTCTGCAGAGTCCCAAAACAGGCGTTTTCAGCCCATTACCGGCATATGGAAGAAACAGCAGTAAGCACAGGGAAATATCTGCTTCTAAATCCAAAACGCAGCTATCTAACAGAACGGTTGTCAATGTGTGCACTCAACTTCCAGAGTTAAACCCGTGTGTGGATTCAGCAGTCTGCAAACATCTTCTCTGCAGAGTCCCAAAACAGGCGTTTTCAGCCCATTACCGGCATATGGAAGAAACAGCAGTAAGCACAGGGAAATATCTGCTTCTAAATCCAAAACGCAGCTATCTAACAGAACGGTTGTCAATGTGTGCACTCAACTTCCAGAGTTAAACCCGTGTGTGGATTCAGCAGTCTGCAAACACTTTCTCTGCAGAGTCCCAAAACAGGCGTTTTCAGCCCATTACCGGCATATGGAAGAAACAGCAGTAAGCACAGGGAAATATCTGCTTCTAAATCCAAAACGCAGCTATCTAACAGAACGGTTGTCAATGTGTGCACTCAACTTCCAGAGTTAAACCCGTGTGTGGATTCAGCAGTCTGCAAACACTTTCTCTGCAGAGTCCCAAAACAGGCGTTTTCAGCCCATTACCGGCATATGGAAGAAACAGCAGTAAGCACAGGGAACTATCTGCTTCTAAATCCAAAACGCAGCTATCTAACAGAACGGTTGTCAATGTGTGCACTCAACTTCCAGAGTTAAACCCGTGTGTGGATTCAGCAGTCTGCAAACACTTTCTCCGCAGAGTCCCAAAACAGGGGTTTTCAGCCCATTACCGGCATATGGAAGAAACAGCAGTAAGCACAGGGAAATATCTGCTTCTAAATCCAAAACGCAGCTATCTAACAGAACGGTTGTCAATGTGTGCACTCAACTTCCAGAGTTAAACCCGTGTGTGGATTCAGCAGTCTGCAAACATCTTCTCTGCAGAGTCCCAAAACAGGCGTTTTCAGCCCATTACCGGCATATGGAAGAAACAGCAGTAAGCACAGGGAAATATCTGCTTCTAAATCCAAAACGCAGCTATCTAACAGAACGGTTGTCAATGTGTGCACTCAACTTCCAGAGTTAAACCCGTGTGTGGATTCAGCAGTCTGCAAACACTTTCTCTGCAGATCCCAAAACAGGCGTTTTCAGCCCATTACCGGCATATGGAAGAAACAGCAGTAAGCACAGGGAAATATCTGCTTCTAAATCCAAAACGCAGCTATCTAACAGAACGGTTGTCAATGTGTGCACTCAACTTCCAGAGTTAAACCCGTGTGTGGATTCAGCAGTCTGCAAACACTTTCTCTGCAGAGTCCCAAAACAGGCGTTTTCAGCCCATTACCGGCATATGGAAGAAACAGCAGTAAGCACAGGGAAATATCTGCTTCTAAATCCAAAACGCAGCTATCTAACAGAACGGTTGTCAATGTGTGCACTCAACTTCCAGAGTTAAACCCGTGTGTGGATTCAGCAGTCTGCAAACACTTTCTCTGCAGAGTCCCAAAACAGGCGTTTTCAGCCCATTACCGGCATATGGAAGAAACAGCAGTAAGCACAGGGAAATATCTGCTTCTAAATCCAAAACGCAGCTATCTAACAGAACGGTTGTCAATGTGTGCACTCAACTTCCAGAGTTAAACCCGTGTGTGGATTCAGCAGTCTGCAAACATCTTCTCTGCAGAGTCCCAAAACAGGCGTTTTCAGCCCATTACCGGCATATGGAAGAAACAGCAGTAAGCACAGGGAAATATCTGCTTCTAAATCCAAAACGCAGCTATCTAACAGAACGGTTGTCAATGTGTGCACTCAACTTCCAGAGTTAAACCCGTGTGTGGATTCAGCAGTCTGCAAACACTTTCTCTGCAGAGTCCCAAAACAGGCGTTTTCAGCCCATTACCGGCATATGGAAGAAACAGCAGTAAGCACAGGGAAATATCTGCTTCTAAATCCAAAACGCAGCTATCTAACAGAACGGTTGTCAATGTGTGCACTCAACTTCCAGAGTTAAACCCGTGTGTGGATTCAGCAGTCTGCAAACATCTTCTCTGCAGAGTCCCAAAACAGGCGTTTTCAGCCATTACCGGCATATGGAAGAAACAGCAGTAAGCACAGGGAAATATCTGCTTCTAAATCCAAAACGCAGCTATCTAACAGAACGGTTGTCAATGTGTGCACTCAACTTCCAGAGTTAAACCCGTGTGTGGATTCAGCAGTCTGCAAACACTTTCTCTGCAGAGTCCCAAAACAGGCGTTTTCAGCCCATTACCAGCATATGGAAGAAACAGCAGTAAGCACAGGGAAATATCTGCTTCTAAATCCAAAACGCAGCTATCTAACAGAACGGTTGTCAATGTGTGCACTCAACTTCCAGAGTTAAACCCGTGTGTGGATTCAGCAGTCTGCAAACACTTTCTCTGCAGATCCCAAAACAGGCGTTTTCAGCCCATTACCGGCATATGGAAGAAACAGCAGTAAGCACAGGGAAATATCTGCTTCTAAATCCAAAACGCAGCTATCTAACAGAACGGTTGTCAATGTGTGCACTCAACTTCCAGAGTTAAACCCGTGTGTGGATTCAGCAGTCTGCAAACACTTTCTCTGCAGAGTCCCAAAACAGGCGTTTTCAGCCCATTACCGGCATATGGAAGAAACAGCAGTAAGCACAGGGAAATATCTGCTTCTAAATCCAAAACGCAGCTATCTAACAGAACGGTTGTCAATGTGTGCACTCAACTTCCAGAGTTAAACCCGTGTGTGGATTCAGCAGTCTGCAAACACTTTCTCTGCAGAGTCCCAAAACAGGCGTTTTCAGCCCATTACCGGCATATGGAAGAAACAGCAGTAAGCACAGGGAAATATCTGCTTCTAAATCCAAAACGCAGCTATCTAACAGAACGGTTGTCAATGTGTGCACTCAACTTCCAGAGTTAAACCCGTGTGTGGATTCAGCAGTCTGCAAACACTTTCTCTGCAGAGTCCCAAAACAGGCGTTTTCAGCCCATTACCGGCATATGGAAGAAACAGCAGTAAGCACAGGGAAATATCTGCTTCTAAATCAAAAAGGCAGCTATCTAACAGAACGGTTGTCAATGTGTGCACGCAACTTCCAGAGTTAAACCCGTGTGTGGATTCAGCAGTCTGCAAACATCTTCTCTGCAGAGTCCCAAAACAGGCGTTTTCAGCCCATTACCGGCATATGGAAGAAACAGCAGTAAGCACAGGGAAATATCTGCTTCTAAATCCAAAACGCAGCTATCTAACAGAACGGTTGTCAATGTGTGCACTCAACTTCCAGAGTTAAACCCGTGTGTGGATTCAGCAGTCTGCAAACATCTTCTCTGCAGAGTCCCAAAACAGGCGTTTTCAGCCATTACCGGCATATGGAAGAAACAGCAGTAAGCACAGGGAAATATCTGCTTCTAAATCCAAAACGCAGCTATCTAACAGAACGGTTGTCAATGTGTGCACTCAACTTCCAGAGTTAAACCCGTGTGTGGTTTCAGCAGTCTGCAAACACTTTCTCTGCAGAGTCCCAAAACAGGCGTTTTCAGCCCATTACCGGCATATGGAAGAAACAGCAGTAAGCACAGGGAAATATCTGCTTCTAAATCCAAAACGCAGCTATCTAACAGAACGGTTGTCAATGTGTGCACTCAACTTCCAGAGTTAAACCCGTGTGTGGATTCAGCAGTCTGCAAACACTTTCTCTGCAGATCCCAAAACAGGCGTTTTCAGCCCATTACCGGCATATGGAAGAAACAGCAGTAAGCACAGGGAAATATCTGCTTCTAAATCCAAAACGCAGCTATCTAACAGAACGGTTGTCAATGTGTGCACTCAACTTCCAGAGTTAAACCCGTGTGTGGATTCAGCAGTCTGCAAACACTTTCTCTGCAGAGTCCCAAAACAGGCGTTTTCAGCCCATTACCGGCATATGGAAGAAACAGCAGTAAGCACAGGGAAATATCTGCTTCTAAATCCAAAACGCAGCTATCTAACAGAACGGTTGTCAATGTGTGCACTCAACTTCCAGAGTTAAACCCGTGTGTGGATTCAGCAGTCTGCAAACACTTTCTCTGCAGAGTCCCAAAACAGGCGTTTTCAGCCCATTACCGGCATATGGAAGAAACAGCAGTAAGCACAGGGAAATATCTGCTTCTAAATCCAAAACGCAGCTATCTAACAGAACGGTTGTCAATGTGTGCACTCAACTTCCAGAGTTAAACCCGTGTGTGGATTCAGCAGTCTGCAAACATCTTCTCTGCAGAGTCCCAAAACAGGCGTTTTCAGCCCATTACCGGCATATGGAAGAAACAGCAGTAAGCACAGGGAAATATCTGCTTCTAAATCCAAAACGCAGCTATCTAACAGAACGGTTGTCAATGTGTGCACTCAACTTCCAGAGTTAAACCCGTGTGTGGATTCAGCAGTCTGCAAACACTTTCTCTGCAGAGTCCCAAAACAGGCGTTTTCAGCCCATTACCGGCATATGGAAGAAACAGCAGTAAGCACAGGGAAATATCTGCTTCTAAATCCAAAACGCAGCTATCTAACAGAACGGTTGTCAATGTGTGCACTCAACTTCCAGAGTTAAACCCGTGTGTGGATTCAGCAGTCTGCAAACATCTTCTCTGCAGAGTCCCAAAACAGGCGTTTTCAGCCCATTACCGGCATATGGAAGAAACAGCAGTAAGCACAGGGAAATATCTGCTTCTAAATCCAAAACGCAGCTATCTAACAGAACGGTTGTCAATGTGTGCACTCAACTTCCAGAGTTAAACCCTTGTGTGGATTCAGCAGTCTGCAAACACTTTCTCTGCAGAGTCCCAAAACAGGCGTTTTCAGCCCATTACCGGCATATGGAAGAAACAGCAGTAAGCACAGGGAAATATCTGCTTCTAAATCCAAAACGCAGCTATCTAACAGAACGGTTGTCAATGTGTGCACTCAACTTCCAGAGTTAAACCCGTGTGTGGATTCAGCAGTCTGCAAACATCTTCTCTGCAGAGTCCCAAAACAGGCGTTTTCAGCCCATTACCGGCATATGGAAGAAACAGCAGTAAGCACAGGGAAATATCTGCTTCTAAATCCAAAACGCAGCTATCTAACAGAACGGTTGTCAATGTGTGCACTCAACTTCCAGAGTTAAACCCGTGTGTGGATTCAGCAGTCTGCAAACACTTTCTCTGCAGAGTCCCAAAACAGGCGTTTTCAGCCCATTACCGGCATATGGAAGAAACAGCAGTAAGCACAGGGAAATATCTGCTTCTAAATCCAAAACGCAGCTATCTAACAGAACGGTTGTCAATGTGTGCACTCAACTTCCAGAGTTAAACCCGTGTGTGGATTCAGAAGTCTGCAAACATCTTCTCTGCAGAGTCCCAAAACAGGCGTTTTCAGCCCATTACCGGCATATGGAAGAAACAGCAGTAAGCACAGGGAAATATCTGCTTCTAAATCCAAAACGCAGCTATCTAACAGAACGGTTGTCAATGTGTGCACTCAACTTCCAGAGTTAAACCCGTGTGTGGATTCAGCAGTCTGCAAACACTTTCTCTGCAGAGTCCCAAAACAGGCGTTTTCAGCCCATTACCGGCATATGGAAGAAACAGCAGTAAGCACAGGGAAATATCTGCTTCTAAATCCAAAACGCAGCTATCTAACAGAACGGTTGTCAATGTGTGCACTCAACTTCCAGAGTTAAACCCGTGTGTGGATTCAGCAGTCTGCAAACACTTTCTCTGCAGAGTCCCAAAACAGGCGTTTTCAGCCCATTACCGGCATATGGAAGAAACAGCAGTAAGCACAGGGAAATATCTGCTTCTAAATCAAAAAGGCAGCTATCTAACAGAACGGTTGTCAATGTGTGCACTCAACTTCCAGAGTTAAACCCGTGTGTGGATTCAGCAGTCTGCAAACATCTTCTCTGCAGAGTCCCAAAACAGGCGTTTTCAGCCCATTACCGGCATATGGAAGAAACAGCAGTAAGCACAGGGAAATATCTGCTTCTAAATCCAAAACGCAGCTATCTAACAGAACGGTTGTCAATGTGTGCACTCAACTTCCAGAGTTAAACCCGTGTGTGGATTCAGCAGTCTGCAAACATCTTCTCTGCAGAGTCCCAAAACAGGCGTTTTCAGCCATTACCGGCATATGGAAGAAACAGCAGTAAGCACAGGGAAATATCTGCTTCTAAATCCAAAACGCAGCTATCTAACAGAACGGTTGTCAATGTGTGCACTCAACTTCCAGAGTTAAACCCGTGTGTGGATTCAGCAGTCTGCAAACACTTTCTCTGCAGAGTCCCAAAACAGGCGTTTTCAGCCCATTACCGGCATATGGAAGAAACAGCAGTAAGCACAGGGAAATATCTGCTTCTAAATCCAAAACGCAGCTATCTAACAGAACGGTTGTCAATGTGTGCACTCAACTTCCAGAGTTAAACCCGTGTGTGGATTCAGCAGTCTGCAAACACTTTCTCTGCAGATCCCAAAACAGGCGTTTTCAGCCCATTACCGGCATATGGAAGAAACAGCAGTAAGCACAGGGAAATATCTGCTTCTAAATCCAAAACGCAGCTATCTAACAGAACGGTTGTCAATGTGTGCACTCAACTTCCAGAGTTAAACCCGTGTGTGGATTCAGCAGTCTGCAAACACTTTCTCTGCAGAGTCCCAAAACAGGCGTTTTCAGCCCATTACCGGCATATGGAAGAAACAGCAGTAAGCACAGGGAAATATCTGCTTCTAAATCCAAAACGCAGCTATCTAACAGAACGGTTGTCAATGTGTGCACTCAACTTCCAGAGTTAAACCCGTGTGTGGATTCAGCAGTCTGCAAACACTTTCTCTGCAGAGTCCCAAAACAGGCGTTTTCAGCCCATTACCGGCATATGGAAGAAACAGCAGTAAGCACAGGGAAATATCTGCTTCTAAATCCAAAACGCAGCTATCTAACAGAACGGTTGTCAATGTGTGCACTCAACTTCCAGAGTTAAACCCGTGTGTGGATTCAGCAGTCTGCAAACATCTTCTCTGCAGAGTCCCAAAACAGGCGTTTTCAGCCCATTACCGGCATATGGAAGAAACAGCAGTAAGCACAGGGAAATATCTGCTTCTAAATCCAAAACGCAGCTATCTAACAGAACGGTTGTCAATGTGTGCACTCAACTTCCAGAGTTAAACCCGTGTGTGGATTCAGCAGTCTGCAAACACTTTCTCTGCAGAGTCCCAAAACAGGCGTTTTCAGCCCATTACCGGCATATGGAAGAAACAGCAGTAAGCACAGGGAAATATCTGCTTCTAAATCCAAAACGCAGCTATCTAACAGAACGGTTGTCAATGTGTGCACTCAACTTCCAGAGTTAAACCCTTGTGTGGATTCAGCAGTCTGCAAACACTTTCTCTGCAGAGTCCCAAAACAGGCGTTTTCAGCCCATTACCGGCATATGGAAGAAACAGCAGTAAGCACAGGGAAATATCTGCTTCTAAATCCAAAACGCAGCTATCTAACAGAACGGTTGTCAATGTGTGCACTCAACTTCCAGAGTTAAACCCGTGTGTGGATTCAGCAGTCTGCAAACATCTTCTCTGCAGAGTCCCAAAACAGGCGTTTTCAGCCCATTACCGGCATATGGAAGAAACAGCAGTAAGCACAGGGAAATATCTGCTTCTAAATCCAAAACGCAGCTATCTAACAGAACGGTTGTCAATGTGTGCACTCAACTTCCAGAGTTAAACCCGTGTGTGGATTCAGCAGTCTGCAAACACTTTCTCTGCAGAGTCCCAAAACAGGCGTTTTCAGCCCATTACCGGCATATGGAAGAAACAGCAGTAAGCACAGGGAAATATCTGCTTCTAAATCCAAAACGCAGCTATCTAACAGAACGGTTGTCAATGTGTGCACTCAACTTCCAGAGTTAAACCCGTGTGTGGATTCAGAAGTCTGCAAACATCTTCTCTGCAGAGTCCCAAAACAGGCGTTTTCAGCCCATTACCGGCATATGGAAGAAACAGCAGTAAGCACAGGGAAATATCTGCTTCTAAATCCAAAACGCAGCTATCTAACAGAACGGTTGTCAATGTGTGCACTCAACTTCCAGAGTTAAACCCGTGTGTGGATTCAGCAGTCTGCAAACACTTTCTCTGCAGAGTCCCAAAACAGGCGTTTTCAGCCCATTACCGGCATATGGAAGAAACAGCAGTAAGCACAGGGAAATATCTGCTTCTAAATCCAAAACGCAGCTATCTAACAGAACGGTTGTCAATGTGTGCACTCAACTTCCAGAGTTAAACCCGTGTGTGGATTCAGCAGTCTGCAAACACTTTCTCTGCAGAGTCCCAAAACAGGCGTTTTCAGCCCATTACCGGCATATGGAAGAAACAGCAGTAAGCACAGGGAACTATCTGCTTCTAAATCCAAAACGCAGCTATCTAACAGAACGGTTGTCAATGTGTGCACTCAACTTCCAGAGTTAAACCCGTGTGTGGATTCAGCAGTCTGCAAACACTTTCTCTGCAGAGTCCCAAAACAGGCGTTTTCAGCCCATTACCGGCATATGGAAGAAACAGCAGTAAGCACAGGGAAATATCTGCTTCTAAATCCAAAACGCAGCTATCTAACAGAACGGTTGTCAATGTGTGCACTCAACTTCCAGAGTTAAACCCGTGTGTGGATTCAGCAGTCTGCAAACACTTTCTCTGCAGAGTCCCAAAACAGGCGTTTTCAGCCCATTACCGGCATATGGAAGAAACAGCAGTAAGCACAGGGAAATATCTGCTTCTAAATCAAAAAGGCAGCTATCTAACAGAACGGTTGTCAATGTGTGCACGCAACTTCCAGAGTTAAACCCGTGTGTGGATTCAGCAGTCTGCAAACATCTTCTCTGCAGAGTCCCAAAACAGGCGTTTTCAGCCCATTACCGGCATATGGAAGAAACAGCAGTAAGCACAGGGAAATATCTGCTTCTAAATCCAAAACGCAGCTATCTAACAGAACGGTTGTCAATGTGTGCACTCAACTTCCAGAGTTAAACCCGTGTGTGGATTCAGCAGTCTGCAAACATCTTCTCTGCAGAGTCCCAAAACAGGCGTTTTCAGCCATTACCGGCATATGGAAGAAACAGCAGTAAGCACAGGGAAATATCTGCTTCTAAATCCAAAACGCAGCTATCTAACAGAACGGTTGTCAATGTGTGCACTCAACTTCCAGAGTTAAACCCGTGTGTGGTTTCAGCAGTCTGCAAACACTTTCTCTGCAGAGTCCCAAAACAGGCGTTTTCAGCCCATTACCGGCATATGGAAGAAACAGCAGTAAGCACAGGGAAATATCTGCTTCTAAATCCAAAACGCAGCTATCTAACAGAACGGTTGTCAATGTGTGCACTCAACTTCCAGAGTTAAACCCGTGTGTGGATTCAGCAGTCTGCAAACACTTTCTCTGCAGATCCCAAAACAGGCGTTTTCAGCCCATTACCGGCATATGGAAGAAACAGCAGTAAGCACAGGGAAATATCTGCTTCTAAATCCAAAACGCAGCTATCTAACAGAACGGTTGTCAATGTGTGCACTCAACTTCCAGAGTTAAACCCGTGTGTGGATTCAGCAGTCTGCAAACACTTTCTCTGCAGAGTCCCAAAACAGGCGTTTTCAGCCCATTACCGGCATATGGAAGAAACAGCAGTAAGCACAGGGAAATATCTGCTTCTAAATCCAAAACGCAGCTATCTAACAGAACGGTTGTCAATGTGTGCACTCAACTTCCAGAGTTAAACCCGTGTGTGGATTCAGCAGTCTGCAAACACTTTCTCTGCAGAGTCCCAAAACAGGCGTTTTCAGCCCATTACCGGCATATGGAAGAAACAGCAGTAAGCACAGGGAAATATCTGCTTCTAAATCCAAAACGCAGCTATCTAACAGAACGGTTGTCAATGTGTGCACTCAACTTCCAGAGTTAAACCCGTGTGTGGATTCAGCAGTCTGCAAACATCTTCTCTGCAGAGTCCCAAAACAGGCGTTTTCAGCCCATTACCGGCATATGGAAGAAACAGCAGTAAGCACAGGGAAATATCTGCTTCTAAATCCAAAACGCAGCTATCTAACAGAACGGTTGTCAATGTGTGCACTCAACTTCCAGAGTTAAACCCGTGTGTGGATTCAGCAGTCTGCAAACACTTTCTCTGCAGAGTCCCAAAACAGGCGTTTTCAGCCCATTACCGGCATATGGAAGAAACAGCAGTAAGCACAGGGAAATATCTGCTTCTAAATCCAAAACGCAGCTATCTAACAGAACGGTTGTCAATGTGTGCACTCAACTTCCAGAGTTAAACCCGTGTGTGGATTCAGCAGTCTGCAAACATCTTCTCTGCAGAGTCCCAAAACAGGCGTTTTCAGCCCATTACCGGCATATGGAAGAAACAGCAGTAAGCACAGGGAAATATCTGCTTCTAAATCCAAAACGCAGCTATCTAACAGAACGGTTGTCAATGTGTGCACTCAACTTCCAGAGTTAAACCCTTGTGTGGATTCAGCAGTCTGCAAACACTTTCTCTGCAGAGTCCCAAAACAGGCGTTTTCAGCCCATTACCGGCATATGGAAGAAACAGCAGTAAGCACAGGGAAATATCTGCTTCTAAATCCAAAACGCAGCTATCTAACAGAACGGTTGTCAATGTGTGCACTCAACTTCCAGAGTTAAACCCGTGTGTGGATTCAGCAGTCTGCAAACATCTTCTCTGCAGAGTCCCAAAACAGGCGTTTTCAGCCCATTACCGGCATATGGAAGAAACAGCAGTAAGCACAGGGAAATATCTGCTTCTAAATCCAAAACGCAGCTATCTAACAGAACGGTTGTCAATGTGTGCACTCAACTTCCAGAGTTAAACCCGTGTGTGGATTCAGCAGTCTGCAAACACTTTCTCTGCAGAGTCCCAAAACAGGCGTTTTCAGCCCATTACCGGCATATGGAAGAAACAGCAGTAAGCACAGGGAAATATCTGCTTCTAAATCCAAAACGCAGCTATCTAACAGAACGGTTGTCAATGTGTGCACTCAACTTCCAGAGTTAAACCCGTGTGTGGATTCAGAAGTCTGCAAACATCTTCTCTGCAGAGTCCCAAAACAGGCGTTTTCAGCCCATTACCGGCATATGGAAGAAACAGCAGTAAGCACAGGGAAATATCTGCTTCTAAATCCAAAACGCAGCTATCTAACAGAACGGTTGTCAATGTGTGCACTCAACTTCCAGAGTTAAACCCGTGTGTGGATTCAGCAGTCTGCAAACACTTTCTCTGCAGAGTCCCAAAACAGGCGTTTTCAGCCCATTACCGGCATATGGAAGAAACAGCAGTAAGCACAGGGAAATATCTGCTTCTAAATCCAAAACGCAGCTATCTAACAGAACGGTTGTCAATGTGTGCACTCAACTTCCAGAGTTAAACCCGTGTGTGGATTCAGCAGTCTGCAAACACTTTCTCTGCAGAGTCCCAAAACAGGCGTTTTCAGCCCATTACCGGCATATGGAAGAAACAGCAGTAAGCACAGGGAAATATCTGCTTCTAAATCAAAAAGGCAGCTATCTAACAGAACGGTTGTCAATGTGTGCACTCAACTTCCAGAGTTAAACCCGTGTGTGGATTCAGCAGTCTGCAAACATCTTCTCTGCAGAGTCCCAAAACAGGCGTTTTCAGCCATTACCGGCATATGGAAGAAACAGCAGTAAGCACAGGGAAATATCTGCTTCTAAATCCAAAACGCAGCTATCTAACAGAACGGTTGTCAATGTGTGCACTCAACTTCCAGAGTTAAACCCGTGTGTGGATTCAGCAGTCTGCAAACACTTTCTCTGCAGAGTCCCAAAACAGGCGTTTTCAGCCCATTACCAGCATATGGAAGAAACAGCAGTAAGCACAGGGAAATATCTGCTTCTAAATCCAAAACGCAGCTATCTAACAGAACGGTTGTCAATGTGTGCACTCAACTTCCAGAGTTAAACCCGTGTGTGGATTCAGCAGTCTGCAAACACTTTCTCTGCAGATCCCAAAACAGGCGTTTTCAGCCCATTACCGGCATATGGAAGAAACAGCAGTAAGCACAGGGAAATATCTGCTTCTAAATCCAAAACGCAGCTATCTAACAGAACGGTTGTCAATGTGTGCACTCAACTTCCAGAGTTAAACCCGTGTGTGGATTCAGCAGTCTGCAAACACTTTCTCTGCAGAGTCCCAAAACAGGCGTTTTCAGCCCATTACCGGCATATGGAAGAAACAGCAGTAAGCACAGGGAAATATCTGCTTCTAAATCCAAAACGCAGCTATCTAACAGAACGGTTGTCAATGTGTGCACTCAACTTCCAGAGTTAAACCCGTGTGTGGATTCAGCAGTCTGCAAACACTTTCTCTGCAGAGTCCCAAAACAGGCGTTTTCAGCCCATTACCGGCATATGGAAGAAACAGCAGTAAGCACAGGGAAATATCTGCTTCTAAATCCAAAACGCAGCTATCTAACAGAACGGTTGTCAATGTGTGCACTCAACTTCCAGAGTTAAACCCGTGTGTGGATTCAGCAGTCTGCAAACACTTTCTCTGCAGAGTCCCAAAACAGGCGTTTTCAGCCCATTACCGGCATATGGAAGAAACAGCAGTAAGCACAGGGAAATATCTGCTTCTAAATCAAAAAGGCAGCTATCTAACAGAACGGTTGTCAATGTGTGCACGCAACTTCCAGAGTTAAACCCGTGTGTGGATTCAGCAGTCTGCAAACATCTTCTCTGCAGAGTCCCAAAACAGGCGTTTTCAGCCCATTACCGGCATATGGAAGAAACAGCAGTAAGCACAGGGAAATATCTGCTTCTAAATCCAAAACGCAGCTATCTAACAGAACGGTTGTCAATGTGTGCACTCAACTTCCAGAGTTAAACCCGTGTGTGGATTCAGCAGTCTGCAAACATCTTCTCTGCAGAGTCCCAAAACAGGCGTTTTCAGCCATTACCGGCATATGGAAGAAACAGCAGTAAGCACAGGGAAATATCTGCTTCTAAATCCAAAACGCAGCTATCTAACAGAACGGTTGTCAATGTGTGCACTCAACTTCCAGAGTTAAACCCGTGTGTGGTTTCAGCAGTCTGCAAACACTTTCTCTGCAGAGTCCCAAAACAGGCGTTTTCAGCCCATTACCGGCATATGGAAGAAACAGCAGTAAGCACAGGGAAATATCTGCTTCTAAATCCAAAACGCAGCTATCTAACAGAACGGTTGTCAATGTGTGCACTCAACTTCCAG
>NW_026988591.1:0-95555 GCF_030222135.1 Aotus nancymaae
AGCATGTATTATGACGTCACAATATATGATGACATGCTAACTGGCATGCACTGTGACATCACAATGTATTATGACGTCATAATGTATCCGCATTATGACATCACAAGGAATTATGAGAGCGTAACTTGTAGGTTTCATGACCAATTTCTCTCACCACAATTTGTGTCATATCTACTGGAGTATCATGAGCATGTATTATGACGTCACAATATATGATGACATGCTAATTAGCATACACTGTGACGTCACAATGTATTATGACGTCATAATGTATCCGCATTATGACATCACAAGTAATTATGAGAGCGTAACTTGCAGGTATCATGACCAATTTCTCTTACCACAATTTGTGTCATATCTACTGGAGTATCATGAGCATGTATTATGACGTCACAATATATGATGACATGCTAATTAGCATGCACTGTGACGTCACAATGTATTATGACGTCATAATGTATCCGCATTATGACATCACAAGGAATTATGAGAGCGTAACTTGCAGGTATCATGATCAATTTCTCTTACCACAATTTGTGTCATATCTACTGGAGTATCATGAGCATGTATTATGACGTCACAATATATGATGACATGCTAATTAGCATCCACTATGACGTCACAATGTATTATGACGTCATAATGTATCCGCATTATGACATCACAAGGAATTATGAGAGCATAACTTGCAAGTATCATGACCAATTTCCCTGACCACAATTTGTGTCATATCTACTGGAGTATCATGAGCATGTATTATGACGTCACAATATATGATGACATGCTAATTAGCATGCACTGTGACGTCACTATGTATTATGACGTCATAATGTATCCGCATTATGACATCACAAGGAATTATGAGAGCGTAACTTGCAGGTATCATGACCAATTTCTCTTACAGCAAATTGTGTCATATGTACTGGAGTATCATGAGCATGTACTATGACGTCACAATATATGATGACATGCTAATTAGCATGCACTGTGACGTCACTATGTATTATGACGTCATAATGTATCCGCATTATGACATCACAAGGAATTATGAGAGCGTAACTTGCAGGTATCATGACCAATTTCTCTGACCACAATTTGTGTCATATCTACTGGAGTATCATGAGCATGTATTATGACGTCACAGTATATGATGACATGCTAATTAGCATGCACTGTAACGTCACAATGTATTATTACGTCATAATATATCCGCATTATGTCATCACAAGTAATTATGAGAGCGTAACTTGCAGGTATCATGACCAATTTCTCTTACCCCAATTTGTGTCATATGTACTGGAGTATCATGAGCATGTATTATGACGTCACAATATATGATGACATGCTAATTAGCATGCACTGTGACGTCACAATGTATTATGACGTTATAATGTATCCGCATTATGACATCACAAGTAATTATGAGAGCGTAACTTGCAGGTAGCATGATCAATTTCTCTTACCACAATTTGTGTCATATCTACTGGAGTATCATGAGCATGTATTATGACGTCACAATATATGATGACATGCTAATTAGCATCCACTATGATGTCACAATGTATTATGACGTCATAATGTATCCGCATTATAACATCACAAGGAATTATGAGAGCATAACTTGCAAGTATAATGACCAATTTCTATGACCACAATTTGTGTCATATCTCCTGGAGTATCATGAGCATGTATTATGACGTCACAATATATGATGACATGCTAATTAGCATGCACTATGATGTCACAATGTATTATGACGTCATATTGTATCCGCATTATGACATCACAAGGAATTATGAGAGCATAACTTGCAAGTATTATGACCAATTTCTCTGACCACAATTTGTGTCATATTTACTGGAGTATCATGAGCATGTATTATGACATCACAATATATGATGACATGCTAATTAGCATGCACTATGACGTCACAATGTATTCTGACGTCATAATGTATCCGCATTATGACATCACAAGTAATTATGAGAGCGTAACTTGCAGGTATCATGACCAATTTCTCATACCACAATTTGTGTCATATGTACTGGAGTATCATGAGCATGTATTATGACGTCACAATATATGATGACATGCTAACTGGCATGCACTGTGACATCACAATGTATTATGACGTCATAATGTATCCGCATTATGACATCACAAGGAATTATGAGAGCGTAACTTGCAGGTTTCATGACCAATTTCTCTCACCACAATTTGTGTCATATCTACTGGAGTATCATGAGCATGTATTATGACGTCACAATATATGATGACATGCTAATTAGCATGCACTGTGACGTCACAATGTATTATGACGTCATAATGTATCCGCATTATGACATCACAAGGAATTTTGAGAGCGTAACTTGCAGGTATCATGACCAATTTCTCTTACCCCAATTTGTGTCATATGTACTGGAGTATCATGAGCATGTATTATGACGTCACAATATATGATGACATGCTAATTAGCATGCACTGTGACGTCACAATGTATTATGACGTCATAATATATCCGCATTATGACATCACAAGTAATTATGAGAGCGTAACTTGCAGGTATCATGACCAATTTCCCTTACCACAATTTGTGTCATATCTACTGGAGTAGCATGAGCATGCATTATGACGTCACAATATATGATGACATGCTAATTAGCATCCACTATGACGTCACAATGTATTATGACGTCATAATGTATCCGCATTATGACATCACAAGGAATTATGAGAGCATAACTTGCAAGTATTATGACCAATTTCTCTGACCTCAATTTGTGTCATATCTACTGGAGTATCATGAGCATGTATTATGACGTCACAATATATGATGACATGCTAATTAGCATGCACTATGACATCACAATGTATTCTGACGTCATAATGTATCCGCATTATGACATCACAAGTAATTATGAGAGCCTAACTTGCAGGTATCATGACCAATTTCTCTTACCCCAATTTGTGTCATATCGACTGGAGTATCATGAGCATGTATTATGACGTCACAATATATGATGACATGCTAATAAGCATGCAGTGTGACGTCACAATGTATTATGACATCATAATGTATCCGCATTATGACATCACAAGGAATTATGAGAGCGTAACTTGCAGGTATCATGACCAATTTCTCTTACCACAATTTGTGTCATATCTACTGGAGTATCATGAGCATGTATTATGACGTCACAATATATGATGGCATGCTAATTAGCATCCACTATGACGTCACAATGTATTATGACGTCATAATGTATCCACATTATGACATCACAAGTAATTATGAGAGCATAACTTGCAAGTATTATGACCAATTTCTCTGACCACAATTTGTGTCATATCTACTGGAGTATCATGAGCATGTATTATGACGTCACAATATATGATGACATGCTAAATAGCATGCACTATGACGTCACAATGTATTCTGACGTCATAATGTATCCGCATTATGACATCACAAGTAATTATGAGAGCGTAACTTGCAGGTATCATGACCAATTTCTCTTACAGCAATTTGTGTCATATGTACTGGAGTATCATGAGCATGTATTATGACGTCACAATATATGATGACATGCTAATTAGCATGCACTGTGACGTCACTATGTATTATGACATCATAATGTATCCGCATTATGACATCACAAGGAATTATGAGAGCGTAACTTGCAGGTATCATGACCAATTTCTCTTACCACAATTTGTGTCATATCTACTGGAGTATCATGAGCATGTATTATGACGTCACAATATATGATGACATGCTAATTAGCATGCACTATGACATCACAATGTATTCTGACGTCATAATGTATCCGCATTATGACATCACAGGTAATTATGAGAGCCTAACTTGCAGGTATCATGACCAATTTCTCTTACCCCAATTTGTGTCATATGTACTGGAGTATCATGAGCATGTATTATTACGTCACAATATATGATGACATGGTAATTAGCATGCACTGTGACGTCACAATGTATTATGACGTCATAATGTATCCGCATTATGACATCACAAGGAATTATGAGAGCGTAACTTGCAGGTATCATGACCAATTTCTCTGACCACAATTTGTGTCATATCTACTCCAGTATCATGAGCATGTATTATGACGTCACAATATATGATGGCATGCTAATTAGCATCCACTATGATGTCACAATGTATTATGACGTCATAATGTATCCGCATTATGACATCACAAGGAATGATGAGAGCATAACTTGCAAGTATTATGACCAATTTCTCTGACCACAATTTGTGTCATATCTACTGGAGTATCATGAGCATGTATTATGACGTCACAATATATGATGACATGCTAATTAGCATGCACTATGACGTCACAATGTATTCTGACGTCATAATGTATCCGCATTATGACATCACAAGTAATTATGAGAGCGTAACTTGCAGGTATCATGACCAATTTCTCTTACAGCAAATTGTGTCATATGTACTGGAGTATCATGAGCATGTATTATGACGTCACAATATATGATGACATGCTAATTAGCATGCACTGTGACGTCACTATGTATTATGACGTCATAATGTATCCGCATTATGACATCACAAGGAATTATGAGAGCGTAACTTGCAGGTATCATGATCAATTTCTCTTACCACAATTTGTGTCATATCTACTGGAGTATCATGAGCAAGTATTATGACGTCACAGTATATGATGACATGCTAATTAGCATGCACTGTAACGTCACAATGTATTATTACGTCATAATATATCCGCATTATGTCATCACAAGTAATTATGAGAGCGTAACTTGCAGGTATCATGACCAATTTCTCTTACCCCAATTTGTGTCATATGTACTGGAGTATCATGAGCATGTATTATGACGTCACAATATATGATGACATGCTAATTAGCATGCACTGTGACGTCACATTGTATTATGACGTTATAATGTATCCGCATTATGACATCACAAGTAATTATGAGAGCGTAACTTGCAGGTAGCATGATCAATTTCTCTTACCACAATTTGTGTCATATCTACTGGAGTATCATGAGCATGTATTATGACGTCACAATATATGATGACATGCTAATTAGCATCCACTATGACGTCACAATGTATTATGACGTCATAATGTATCCGCATTATGACATCACAAGGAATTATGAGAGCATAACTTGCAAGTATAATGACCAATTTCTATGACCACAATTTGTGTCATATCTCCTGGAGTATCATGAGCATGTATTATGACGTCACAATATATGATGACATGCTAATTAGCATGCACTATGATGTCACAATGTAGTATGACGTCATATTGTATCCGCAGTATGACATCACAAGGAATTATGAGAGCATAACTTGCAAGTATTATGACCAATTTCTCTGACCACAATTTGTGTCATATCTACTGGAGTATCCTGAGCATGTATTATGACATCACATTATATGATGACATGCTAATTAGCATGCACTATGACGTCACAATGTATTCTGACGTCATAATGTATCCGCATTATGACATCACAAGTAATTATGAGAGCGTAACTTGCAGGTATCATGACCAATTTCTCATACTACAATTTGTGTCATATGTACTGGAGTATCATGAGCATGTATTATGACGTCACAATATATGATGACATGCTAACTGGCATGCACTGTGACATCACAATGTATTATGACGTCATAATGTATCCGCATTATGACATCACAAGGAATTATGAGAGCGTAACTTGTAGGTTTCATGACCAATTTCTCTCACCACAATTTGTGTCATATCTACTGGAGTATCATGAGCATGTATTATGACGTCACAATATATGATGACATGCTAATTAGCATACACTGTGACGTCACAATGTATTATGACGTCATAATGTATCCGCATTATGACATCACAAGTAATTATGAGAGCGTAACTTGCAGGTATCATGACCAATTTCTCTTACCACAATTTGTGTCATATCTACTGGAGTATCATGAGCATGTATTATGACGTCACAATATATGATGACATGCTAATTAGCATGCACTGTGACGTCACAATGTATTATGACGTCATAATGTATCCGCATTATGACATCACAAGGAATTATGAGAGCGTAACTTGCAGGTATCATGATCAATTTCTCTTACCACAATTTGTGTCATATCTACTGGAGTATCATGAGCATGTATTATGACGTCACAATATATGATGACATGCTAATTAGCATCCACTATGACGTCACAATGTATTATGACGTCATAATGTATCCGCATTATGACATCACAAGGAATTATGAGAGCATAACTTGCAAGTATCATGACCAATTTCCCTGACCACAATTTGTGTCATATCTACTGGAGTATCATGAGCATGTATTATGACGTCACAATATATGATGACATGCTAATAAGCATGCAGTGTGACGTCACAATGTATTATGACATCATAATGTATTCGCATTATGACATCACAAGGAATTATGAGAGCGTAACTTGCAGGTATCATGACCAATTTCTCTTACCACAATTTGTGTCATATCTACTGGAGTATCATGAGCATGTATTATGACGTCACAATATATGATGGCATGCTAATTAGCATCCACTATGACGTCACAATTTATTATGACGTCATAATGTATCCACATTATGACATCACAAGGAATTATGAGAGCATAACTTGCAAGTATTATGACCAATTTCTCTGACCACAATTTGTGTCATATCTACTGGAGTATCATGAGCATGTATTATGACGTCACAATATATGATGACATGCTAAATAGCATGCACTATGACGTCACAATGTATTCTGACGTCATAATGTATCCGCATTATGACATCACAAGTAATTATGAGAGCGTAACTTGCAGGTATCATGACCAATTTCTCTTACAGCAATTTGTGTCATATGTACTGGAGTATCATGAGCATGTATTATGACGTCACAATATATGATGACATGCTAATTAGCATGCACTGTGACGTCACTATGTATTATGACATCATAATGTATCCGCATTATGACATCACTAGGAATTATGAGAGCGTAACTTGCAGGTATCATGACCAATTTCTCTTACCACAATTTGTGTCATATCTACTGGAGTATCATGAGCATGTATTATGACGTCACAATATATGATGACATGGTAATTAGCATGCACTGTGACGTCACAATGTATTATGACGTCATAATGTATCCGCATTATGACATCACAAGGAATTATGAGAGCGTAACTTGCAGGTATCATGACCAATTTCTCTGACCACAATTTGTGTCATATCTACTGGAGTATCATGAGCATGTATTATGACGTCACAATATATGATGGCATGCTAATTAGCATCCACTATGACGTCACAATGTATTATGACGTCATAATGTATCCACATTATGACATCACAAGGAATTATGAGAGCATAACTTGCAAGTATTATGACCAATTTCTCTGACCACAATTTGTGTCATATCTACTGGAGTATCATGAGCATGTATTATGACGTCACAATATATGATGACATGCTAAATAGCATGCACTATGACGTCACAATGTATTCTGACGTCATAATGTATCCGCATTATGACATCACAAGTAATTATGAGAGCGTAACTTGCAGGTATCATGACCAATTTCTCTTACAGCAATTTGTGTCATATGTACTGGAGTATCATGAGCATGTATTATGATGTCACAATATATGATGACATGCTAATTAGCATGCACTGTGACGTCACTATGTATTATGACATCATAATGTATCCGCATTATGACATCACAAGGAATTATGAGAGCGTAACTTGCAGGTATCATGACCAATTTCTCTTACCACAATTTGTGTCATATCTACTGGAGTATCATGAGCATGTATTATGACGTCACAATATATGATGACATGCTAATTAGCATGCACTATGACATCACAATGTATTCTGACGTCATAATGTATCCGCATTATGACATCACAGGTAATTATGAGAGCCTAACTTGCAGGTATCATGACCAATTTCTCTTACCCCAATTTTTGTCATATGTACTGGAGTATCATGAGCATGTATTATGACGTCACAATATATGATGACATGCTAATTAGCATGCACTGTGACGTCACAATGTATTATGACGTCATAATGTATCCGCATTATGACATCACAAGGAATTATGAGAGCGTAACTTGCAGGTATCATGATCAATTTCTCTTACCACAATTTGTGTCATATCTACTGGAGTATCATGAGCATGTATTATGACGTCACAATATATGATGACATGCTAATTAGCATCCACTGTGACGTCACAATGTATTATGACGTCATAATGTATCCGCATTATGACATCACAAGGAATTATGAGAGCATAACTTGCAAGTATCATGACCAATTTCCCTGACCACAATTTGTGTCATATCTACTGGAGTATCATGAGCATGTATTATGACGTCACAATATATGATGACATGCTAATTAGCATGCACTATGATGTCACAATGTATTATGACGTCATAATATATCCGCATTATGACATCACAAGGAATTATGAGAGCATAACTTGCAAGTATTATGACCAATTTCTCTGACCACAATTTGTGTCATATGTACTGGAGTATCATGAGCATGTATTATGACGTCACAATATATGATGACATGCTAATTAGCATGCAGTGTGACGTCACAATGCATTATGACGTCCTAATGTATCCGCATTATGACATCACAAGGAATTATGAGAGCGTAACTTGCAGGTATCATGACCAATTTCTCTTACCCCAATTTGTTTAATATCTACTGGAGTATCATGAGCATGTATTATGACGTCACAATTTATGATGACATGCTAATTAGCATCCACTATGACGTCACAATGTATTATGACGTCATAATGTATCCTCATTATGACATCACAAGGAATTATGAGAGCATAACTTGCAAGTATTATGACCAATTTCTCTGACCACAATTTGTGTCATATCTACTGGAGTATCATGAGCATGTAATATGACGTCACAATATATGATGACATGCTAATTAGCATGCACTATGTTGTCACAATGTATTATGACGTCATAATGTATCCGCATTATGACATCACAAGGACTTATGAGAGCATAACTTGCAAGTATTATGACCAATTTCTCTGACCACAATTTGTGTCATATCTACTGGAGTATCATGAGCATGTATTATGACATCACAATATATGATGACATGCTAATTAGCATGCACTATGACGTCACAATGTATTGTGACGTCATAATGTATCCGCATTATGACATCATAAGTAATTATGAGAGCGTAACTTGCAGGTATCATGACCAATTTCTCATACCCCAATTTGTGTCATATGTACTGGAGTATCATGAGCATGTATTATGACGTCACAATATATGATGACATGCTAACTGGCATGCACTGTGACATCACAATGTATTATGACGTCATAATGTATCCGCATTATGACATCACAAGTAATTATGAGAGCGTAACTTGCAGGTATCATGACCAATTTCTCTTACCCCAATTTGTGTCATATGTACTGGAGTATCTTGAGCATGTATTATGACGTCACAATATATGATGACATGCTCATTAGCATGCACTGTGACGTCACAATGTATTATGACGTCATAATGTATCCGCATTATGACATCACAAGGAATTATGAGAGCGTAACTTGCAGGTATCATGACCAATTTCTCTCACCACAATTTGTGTCATATCTACTGGAGTATCATGAGCATGTATTATGACATCACAATATATGATGACATGCTAATTAGCATGCACTGTGACGTCACAATGTATTATGACGTCATAATGTATCCGCATTATGACATCACAAGTAATTATGAGAGCGTAACTTGCAGGTATCATGACCAATTTCTCTTACCCCAATTTTTGTCATATGTACTGGAGTATCATGAGCATGTATTATGACGTCACAATATATGATGACATGCTAATTAGCATGCACTGTGACGTCACAATGTATTATGACGTCATAATGTATCCGCATTATGACATCACAAGCAATTATGAGAGCATAACTTGCAAGTTTTATGACCAATTTCTCTGACCACAATTTGTGTCATATCTACTGGAGTATCATGAGCATGTATTATGACGTCACAATATATAATGACATGCTAATTAGCATGCACTATGATGTCACAGTGTATTATGACGTCATAATGTATCCGCATTATGACATCACAAGGAATTATGAGAGCATAACTTGCAAGTATTATGACCAATTTCTCTGACCACAATTTGTGTCATATCTACTGGAGTATCATGAGCATGTATTATGACGTCACAATATATGATGACATGCTAATTAGCATGCACTATGACGTCACAATGTATTCTGACGTCATAATGTATCCGCATTATGACATCACAAGTAATAATGAGAGCGTAACTTGCAGGTATCATGACCAATTTCTCGTACCCCAATTTGTGTCATATGTACTGGAGTATCATGAGCATGTATTATGACGTCACAATATATGATGACATGCTAATTAGCATGCACTGTGACGTCACAATGTATTATGACGTCATAATGTATCCTCATTATGACATCACAAGGAATTATTAGAGCGTAACTTGCAGGTACCATGACCAATTTCTCTTACCACAATTTGTGTCATATCTACTGGAGTATCATGAGCATGTATTATGACGTCACAATAAATGATGGCATGCTAATTAGCATCCACTATGACGTCACAATATATTATGACGTCATAATGTATCCTCATTATGACATCACAAGGAATTATGAGAGCGTAACTTGCAGGTATCATGACCAATTTCTCTTACACCAATTTGTGTCATATGTACTGGAGTATCATGAGCATGTATTATGACGTCACAATATATGATGTCATGCTAATTAGCATGCACTGTGACGTCACTATGTATTATGACGTCATAATGTATCCGCATTATGACATCACAAGGAATTATGAGAGCGTAACTTGCAGGTATCATGACAAATTTCTCTTACACCAATTTGTGTCATATGTACTGGAATATCATGAGCATGTATTATGACGTCACAATATATGATGACATGCTAATTAGCATGCACTGTGTCATCACAATGTATTATGACGTCATAATGTATCCACATTATGACATCACAAGGAATTATGAGAGCATAACTTGCAAGTATTATGACCAATTTCTCTGACCACAATTTGTGTCATATCTACTGGAGTATCATGAGCCTGTATTATGATGTCACAATATATGATGACATGCTAATTAGCATGCACTGTGACGTCACAATGTATTATGACGTCATAATGTATCCGCATTATGACATCACAAGGAATTATGAGAGCGTAACTTGCAGGTATCATGACCAATTTCTCTCACCACAATTTGTGTCATATCTACTGGAGTATCATGAGCATGTATTATGACGTCACAATATATGATGACATGCTAATTAGCATACACTGTGACGTCACAATGTATTATGACTTCATAATGTATCCGCATTATGACATCACAAGTAATTATGAGAGCGTAACTTGCAGGTATCATGACCAATTTCTCTTACCCCAATTTTTGTCATATGTACTGGAGTATCATGAGCATGTATTATGACGTCACAATATATGATGACATGCTAATTAGCATGCACTGTGACGTCACAATGTATTATGACGTCATAATGTATCCGCATTATGACATCACAAGTAATTATGAGAGCGTAACTTGCAGGTATCATGACCAATTTCTCTTACCACAATTTGTGTCATATCTGCTGGAGTATCATGAGCATGTATTATGACGTCACAATATATGATGACATGCTAATTAGCATGCACTGTGACGTCACAATGTATTATGACGTCATAATGTATCCGCATTATGACATCACAAGGAATTATGAGAGCGTAACTTGCAGGTATCATGACCAATTTCTCTTACCACAATTTGTGTCATATCTACTGGAGTATCATGAGCATGTATTATGATGTCACAATATATGATGACATGCTAATTAGCATGCACTGTGACGTCACAATGTATTATGACGTCATAATGTATCTGCATTATGACATCACAAGGAATTATGACAGCGTAACTTGCATGTATCATGACCAATTTCTCTTACCACAATTTGTGTCATATCTACTGGAGTATCATGAGCATGTATTATGACGTCACAATATATGATGACATGCTAATTAGCATGCACTGTGACGTCAAAATGTATTATGACGTCATAATGTATCCGCATTATGACATCACAAGTAATTATGAGAGCGTAACTTGCAGGTATCATGACCAATTTCTCTCACCACAATTTGTGTCATATCTACTGGAGTATCATGAGCATGTATTATGACGTCACAATATATGATGACATGCTAATTAGCATGCACTGTGACGTCACTATGTATTATGACGTCATAATGTATCCGCATTAAGACATCACAAGGAATTATGAGAGCGTAACTTGCAGGTATCATGACCAATTTCTCTGACCACAATTTGTGTCATATCTACTGGAGTATCATGAGCATGTATTATGACGTCACAGTATATGATGACATGCTAATTAGCATGCACTGTAACGTCACAATGTATTATTACGTCATAATATATCCGCATTATGACATCACAAGTAATTATGAGAGCGTAACTTGCAGGTATCATGACCAATTTCTCTTACCCCAATTTGTGTCATATGTACTGGAGTATCATGAGCATGTATTATGACGTCACAATATATGATGACATGCTAATTAGCATGCACTGTGACGTCACAATGTATTATGACGTTATAATGTATCCGCATTATGACATCACATGTAATTATGAGAGCGTAACTTGCAGGTAGCATGATCAATTTCTCTTACCACAATTTGTGTCATATCTACTGGAGTATCATGAGCATGTATTATGACGTCACAATATATGATGACATGCTAATTAGCATGCACTATGATGTCACAATGTATTATGACGTCATAATGTATCCTCATTATGACATCACAAGGAATTATGAGAGCATAACTTGAAAGTATTATGACCAATTTCTCTGACCACAATTTGTGTCATATCTACTGGAGTATCATGAACATGTATTATGACATCACAATATATGATGACATGCTAATTAGCATGCACTATGACGTCACAATGTATTCTGACGTCATAATGTATCCGCATTATGACATCACAAGTAATTATGAGAGCGTAACTTGCAGGTATCATGACCAATTTCTCTTACCCCAATTTTTGTCATATGTACTGGAGTATCATGAGCATGTATTATGACGTCACAATATATGATGACATGCTAATTAGCATGCACTGTGACGTCACAATGTATTATGACGTCATAATGTATCCGCATTATGACATCACAAGGAATTATGAGAGCGTAACTTGCAGGTATCATGATCAATTTCTCTTACCACAATTTGTGTCATATGTACTGGAGTATCATGAGCATGTATTATGACGTCACAATATATGATGACATGCTAATTAGCATCCACTATGACGTCACAATGTATTATGACGTCATAATGTATCCGCATTATGACATCACAAGGAATTATGAGAGCATAACTTGCAAGTATCATGACCAATTTCCCTGACCACAATTTGTGTCATATCTACTGGAGTATCATGAGCATGTATTATGACGTCACAATATATGATGACATGCTAATTAGCATGCAATATGATGTCACAATGTATTATGACGTTATAATGTATCCGCATTATGACATCACAAGGAATTATGAGAGCATAACTTGCAAGTATTATGACCAATTTCTCTGACCACAATTTGTGTCATATGTACTGGAGTATCATGAGCATGTATTATGACGTCACAATATATGATGACATGCTAATTAGCATGCACTGTGACGTCACAATGTATTAGGACGTCATAATGTATCCGCATTATGACATCACAAGGAATTATGAGAGCGTAACTTGCAGGTATCATGATCAATTTCTCTTACCACAATTTGTGTCATATCTACTGGAGTATCATGAGCATGTATTATGACGTCACAATTTATGATGACATGCTAATTAGCATCCACTATGACGTCACAATGTATTATGACGTCATAATGTATCCGCATTATGACATCACAAGTAATTATGAGAGCATAACTTGCAAGTATCATGACCAATTTCTCTGACCACAATTTGTGTCATATCTACTGGAGTATCATGAGCATGTATTATGACGTCACAATATATGATGACATGCTAATTAGCATGCACTGTGACGTCACAATGTATTATGAAGTCATAATGTATCTGCATTATGACATCACAAGTAATTATGAGAGCGTAACTTGCAGGTATCATGACCAATTTCTCTGACCCCAATTTGTGTCATATGTACTGGAGTATCATGAGCATGTATTAGGACGTCACAATATATGATGACATGCTAATTAGCATGCACTGTGACGTCACAATGTATTATGACGTCATAATGTATCCTCATTATGACATCACAAGGAATTATGAGAGCGTAACTTGCAGGTATCATGACCAATTTCTCTTACCACAATTTGTGTCATATGTACTGGAGTATCATGAGCATGTATTATGACGTCACAATATATGATGGCATGCTAATTGGCATCCACTATGACGTCACAATGTATTATGACGTCATAATGTATCCGCATTATGACATCACAAGTAATTATGAGAGCGTAACTTGCAGGTATCATGACCAATTTCTCTTAACCCAATTTGTGTAATATGTACTGGAGTATCATGAGCATGTATTATGATGTCACAATATATGATGACATGCTGATTAGCATGCACTGTGACATCACAATGTATTATGACGTCATAATGTATCCGCATTATGACATCACAAGGAATTATGAGAGCGTAACTTGCATGTATCATGACCAATTTCTCTCACCACAATTTGTGTCATATCTACTGGAGTATTATGAGCATGTATTATGACGTCACAATATATGATGACATGCTAATTAGCATGCACTGTGACGTCACAATGTATTATGACGTCATAATGTATCCGCATTATGACATCACAAGGAATTATGAGAGCATAACTTGCAAGTTTTTTGACCAATTTCTCTGACCACAATTTGTGTCATATCTACTGGAGTATCATGAGCATGTATTATGACGTCACAATATATGATGACATGCTAATTAGCATGCACTGTGACGTCACAATGTATTATGACGTCATAATGTATCCGCATTATGACATCACAAGGAATTATGAGAGCGTAACTTGCAGGTATCATGACCAATTTCTCTTACCCCAATTTGTGTCATATGTACTGGAGTATCATGAGCATGTATTATGACGTCAAAATATATGATGACATGCAAATTAGCATGCACTGTGACGTCACAATGTATTATGACGTCATAATGTATCCGCATTATGACATCACAAGGAATTATGAGAGCATAACTTGCAAGTTTTATGACCAATTTCTCTTTCCACAATTTGTGTCATATCTACTGGAGTATCATGAGCATGTATTATGACGTCACAATATATAATGACATGCTAATTAGCATGCACTATGATGTCACAGTGTATTATGACGTCATAATGTATCCGCATTATGACATCACAAGGAATTATGAGAGCATAACTTGCAAGTATTATGACCAATTTCTCTGACCACAATTTGTGTCATATCTACTGGAGTATCATGAGCATGTATTATGACGTCACAATATATGATGACATGCTAATTAGCATGCACTATGACGTCACAATGTATTCTGACGTCATAATGTATCCGCATTATGACATCACAAGTAATTATGAGAGCGTAACTTGCAGGTATCAGGACCAATTTCTCTTACCCCAATTTGTGTCATATGTACTGGAGTATCATGAGCATGTATTATGACGTCACAATATATGATGACATGCTAATTAGCATGCACTGTGACGTCACAATGTATTATGACGTCATAATGTATCCGCATTATGACATCACAAGGAATTATGAGAGCGTAACTTGCAGGTATCATGACCAATTTCTCTTACCACAATTTGTGTCATATCTACTGGAGTATCATGAGCATGTATTATGACGTCACAATATATGATGACATGCTAATTAGCATGCACTGTGACGTCACAATGTATTTTGACGTCATAATGTATCCGCATTATGACATCACAAGTAATTATGAGAGCGTAACTTGCAGGTATCATGACCAATTTCTCTTACCCCAATTAGTGTCATATGTACTGGAGTATCATGAGCATGTATTAGGACGTCACATTATATGATGTCATGCTAATTAGCATGCACTGTGACGTCACAATGTATTATGACGTCATAATGTATCCGCATTATGACATCACAAGGAATTATGAGAGCATAACTTGCAAGTATTATGACCAATTTCTCTGACCACAGTTTGTGTCATATCTACTGGAGTATCATGAGCATGTATTATGACGTCACAATATATGATGACATGCTAATTAGCATGCACTATGACGTCACAATGTATTCTGACGTCATAATGTATCCGCATTATGACATCACAAGTAATTATGAGAGCGTAACTTGCAGGTATCATGACCAATTTCTCTTACCCCAATTTGTGTCATATGTACTGGAGTATCATGAGCATGTATTATGACGTCACAATATATGATGACATGCTAATTAGCATGCACTGTGACGTCACAATGTATTATGACGTCATAATGTATCCTCATTATGACATCACAAGGAATTATGAGAGCGTAACTTGCAGGTATCATGACCAATTTCTCTCACCCCAATTTGTGTCATATGTACTGGAGTATCATGAGCATGTATTATGACGTCACAATATATGATGACATGCTAATTAGCATGCACTATGACGTCACAATGTATTATGACGTCATAATGTATCCGCATTATGACATCACAAGTAATTATGAGAGCGTAACTTGCAGGTATCATGACCAATTTCTCTTACTCCAATTTTTGTCATATGTACTGGAGTATCATGAGCATGTATTATGACGTCACAATATATGATGACATGCTAATTAGCATGCACTGTGACGTCACAATGTATTATGAAGTCATAATGTATCCGCATTATGACATCACAAGGAATTATGAGAGCATAACTTGCAGGTATCATGATCAATTTCTCTTACCACAATTTGTGTCATATCTACTGGAGTATCATGAGCATGTATTATGACGTCACAATATATGATGACATGCTAATTAGCATGCACTGTGACGTCACAATGTATTATGACGTCATAATGTATCCGCATTATGACATCACAAGGAATTATGAGAGCGTAACTTGCAGGTATCATGACCAATTTCTCTCACCACAATTTGTGTCATATCTACTGGAGTATCATGAGCATGTATCATGACGTCACAATATATGATGACATGCTAATTAGCATGCACTGTGACGTCACAATGTATTATGACGTCATAATGTATCCGCATTATGACATCACAAGTAATTATGAATGCGTAACTTGCAGGTATCATGACCAATTTCTCTTACCCCAATTTTTGTCATATGCACTGGAGTATCATGAGCATGTATTATGACGTCACAATATATGATGACATGCTAATTAGCATGCACTGTGACGTCACAATGTATAATGACGTCATAATGTATCCGCATTATGACATCACAAGGAATTATGAGAGCGTAACTTGCAGGTATCATGATCAATTTCTCTTACCACAATTTGTGTCATATCTACTGGAGTATCATGAGCATGTATTATGACGTCACAATATATGATGACATGCTAATTAGCATGCACTATGACGTCACAATGTATTCTGACGTCATAATGTATCCGCATTATGACATCACAAGTAATTATGAGAGCGTAACTTGCAGGTATCATGACCAATTTCTCTTACCACAATTTGTGTCATATGTACTGGAGCATCATGAGCATGTATTATGACGTCACAATATATGATGACATGCTAATTAGCATGCACTGTGACGTCACAATGTATTATGATGTCATAATGTATCCGCATTATGACATCACAAGTAATTATGAGAGCGTAACTTGCAGGTATCATGACCAATTTCTCTTACACCAATTTGTGTCATATGTACTGGAGTACCATGAGCATGTATTATGACGTCACAATATATGATGACATGCTAATTAGCATGCACTGTGACGTCACAATGTATTATGACGTCATAATGTATCCGCATTATGACATCACAAGTAATTATGAGAGCGTAACTTGCAGGTATCATGACCAATTTCTCTTACCCCAATTTTTGTCATATGTACTGGAGTATCATGAGCATGTATTATGACGTCACAATATATGATGACATGCTAATTAGCATGCACTGTGACGTCACAATGTATTATGACGTCATAATGTATCCGCATTATGACATCACAAGCAATTATGAGAGCATAACTTGCAAGTTTTATGACCAATTTCTCTGACCACAATTTGTGTCATATCTACTGGAGTATCATGAGCATGTATTATGACGTCACAATATATAATGACATGCTAATTAGCATGCACTATGATGTCACAGTGTATTATGACGTCATAATGTATCCGCATTATGACATCACAAGGAATTATGAGAGCATAACTTGCAAGTATTATGACCAATTTCTCTGACCACAATTTGTGTCATATCTACTGGAGTATCATGAGCATGTATTATGACGTCACAATATATGATGACATGCTAATTAGCATGCACTATGACGTCACAATGTATTCTGACGTCATAATGTATCCGCATTATGACATCACAAGTAATAATGAGAGCGTAACTTGCAGGTATCATGACCAATTTCTCGTACCCCAATTTGTGTCATATGTACTGGAGTATCATGAGCATGTATTATGACGTCACAATATATGATGACATGCTAATTAGCATGCACTGTGACGTCACAATGTATTATGACGTCATAATGTATCCTCATTATGACATCACAAGGAATTATTAGAGCGTAACTTGCAGGTACCATGACCAATTTCTCTTACCACAATTTGTGTCATATCTACTGGAGTATCATGAGCATGTATTATGACGTCACAATAAATGATGGCATGCTAATTAGCATCCACTATGACGTCACAATATATTATGACGTCATAATGTATCCTCATTATGACATCACAAGGAATTATGAGAGCGTAACTTGCAGGTATCATGACCAATTTCTCTTACACCAATTTGTGTCATATGTACTGGAGTATCATGAGCATGTATTATGACGTCACAATATATGATGTCATGCTAATTAGCATGCACTGTGACGTCACTATGTATTATGACGTCATAATGTATCCGCATTATGACATCACAAGGAATTATGAGAGCGTAACTTGCAGGTATCATGACAAATTTCTCTTACACCAATTTGTGTCATATGTACTGGAATATCATGAGCATGTATTATGACGTCACAATATATGATGACATGCTAATTAGCATGCACTGTGTCATCACAATGTATTATGACGTCATAATGTATCCACATTATGACATCACAAGGAATTATGAGAGCATAACTTGCAAGTATTATGACCAATTTCTCTGACCACAATTTGTGTCATATCTACTGGAGTATCATGAGCCTGTATTATGATGTCACAATATATGATGACATGCTAATTAGCATGCACTGTGACGTCACAATGTATTATGACGTCATAATGTATCCGCATTATGACATCACAAGGAATTATGAGAGCGTAACTTGCAGGTATCATGACCAATTTCTCTCACCACAATTTGTGTCATATCTACTGGAGTATCATGAGCATGTATTATGACGTCACAATATATGATGACATGCTAATTAGCATACACTGTGACGTCACAATGTATTATGACTTCATAATGTATCCGCATTATGACATCACAAGTAATTATGAGAGCGTAACTTGCAGGTATCATGACCAATTTCTCTTACCCCAATTTTTGTCATATGTACTGGAGTATCATGAGCATGTATTATGACGTCACAATATATGATGACATGCTAATTAGCATGCACTGTGACGTCACAATGTATTATGACGTCATAATGTATCCGCATTATGACATCACAAGTAATTATGAGAGCGTAACTTGCAGGTATCATGACCAATTTCTCTTACCACAATTTGTGTCATATCTGCTGGAGTATCATGAGCATGTATTATGACGTCACAATATATGATGACATGCTAATTAGCATGCACTGTGACGTCACAATGTATTATGACGTCATAATGTATCCGCATTATGACATCACAAGGAATTATGAGAGCGTAACTTGCAGGTATCATGACCAATTTCTCTTACCACAATTTGTGTCATATCTACTGGAGTATCATGAGCATGTATTATGATGTCACAATATATGATGACATGCTAATTAGCATGCACTGTGACGTCACAATGTATTATGACGTCATAATGTATCTGCATTATGACATCACAAGGAATTATGACAGCGTAACTTGCATGTATCATGACCAATTTCTCTTACCACAATTTGTGTCATATCTACTGGAGTATCATGAGCATGTATTATGACGTCACAATATATGATGACATGCTAATTAGCATGCACTGTGACGTCAAAATGTATTATGACGTCATAATGTATCCGCATTATGACATCACAAGTAATTATGAGAGCGTAACTTGCAGGTATCATGACCAATTTCTCTCACCACAATTTGTGTCATATCTACTGGAGTATCATGAGCATGTATTATGACGTCACAATATATGATGACATGCTAATTAGCATGCACTGTGACGTCACTATGTATTATGACGTCATAATGTATCCGCATTAAGACATCACAAGGAATTATGAGAGCGTAACTTGCAGGTATCATGACCAATTTCTCTGACCACAATTTGTGTCATATCTACTGGAGTATCATGAGCATGTATTATGACGTCACAGTATATGATGACATGCTAATTAGCATGCACTGTAACGTCACAATGTATTATTACGTCATAATATATCCGCATTATGACATCACAAGTAATTATGAGAGCGTAACTTGCAGGTATCATGACCAATTTCTCTTACCCCAATTTGTGTCATATGTACTGGAGTATCATGAGCATGTATTATGACGTCACAATATATGATGACATGCTAATTAGCATGCACTGTGACGTCACAATGTATTATGACGTTATAATGTATCCGCATTATGACATCACATGTAATTATGAGAGCGTAACTTGCAGGTAGCATGATCAATTTCTCTTACCACAATTTGTGTCATATCTACTGGAGTATCATGAGCATGTATTATGACGTCACAATATATGATGACATGCTAATTAGCATGCACTATGATGTCACAATGTATTATGACGTCATAATGTATCCTCATTATGACATCACAAGGAATTATGAGAGCATAACTTGAAAGTATTATGACCAATTTCTCTGACCACAATTTGTGTCATATCTACTGGAGTATCATGAACATGTATTATGACATCACAATATATGATGACATGCTAATTAGCATGCACTATGACGTCACAATGTATTCTGACGTCATAATGTATCCGCATTATGACATCACAAGTAATTATGAGAGCGTAACTTGCAGGTATCATGACCAATTTCTCTTACCCCAATTTTTGTCATATGTACTGGAGTATCATGAGCATGTATTATGACGTCACAATATATGATGACATGCTAATTAGCATGCACTGTGACGTCACAATGTATTATGACGTCATAATGTATCCGCATTATGACATCACAAGGAATTATGAGAGCGTAACTTGCAGGTATCATGATCAATTTCTCTTACCACAATTTGTGTCATATGTACTGGAGTATCATGAGCATGTATTATGACGTCACAATATATGATGACATGCTAATTAGCATCCACTATGACGTCACAATGTATTATGACGTCATAATGTATCCGCATTATGACATCACAAGGAATTATGAGAGCATAACTTGCAAGTATCATGACCAATTTCCCTGACCACAATTTGTGTCATATCTACTGGAGTATCATGAGCATGTATTATGACGTCACAATATATGATGACATGCTAATTAGCATGCAATATGATGTCACAATGTATTATGACGTTATAATGTATCCGCATTATGACATCACAAGGAATTATGAGAGCATAACTTGCAAGTATTATGACCAATTTCTCTGACCACAATTTGTGTCATATGTACTGGAGTATCATGAGCATGTATTATGACGTCACAATATATGATGACATGCTAATTAGCATGCACTGTGACGTCACAATGTATTAGGACGTCATAATGTATCCGCATTATGACATCACAAGGAATTATGAGAGCGTAACTTGCAGGTATCATGATCAATTTCTCTTACCACAATTTGTGTCATATCTACTGGAGTATCATGAGCATGTATTATGACGTCACAATTTATGATGACATGCTAATTAGCATCCACTATGACGTCACAATGTATTATGACGTCATAATGTATCCGCATTATGACATCACAAGTAATTATGAGAGCATAACTTGCAAGTATCATGACCAATTTCTCTGACCACAATTTGTGTCATATCTACTGGAGTATCATGAGCATGTATTATGACGTCACAATATATGATGACATGCTAATTAGCATGCACTGTGACGTCACAATGTATTATGAAGTCATAATGTATCTGCATTATGACATCACAAGTAATTATGAGAGCGTAACTTGCAGGTATCATGACCAATTTCTCTGACCCCAATTTGTGTCATATGTACTGGAGTATCATGAGCATGTATTAGGACGTCACAATATATGATGACATGCTAATTAGCATGCACTGTGACGTCACAATGTATTATGACGTCATAATGTATCCTCATTATGACATCACAAGGAATTATGAGAGCGTAACTTGCAGGTATCATGACCAATTTCTCTTACCACAATTTGTGTCATATGTACTGGAGTATCATGAGCATGTATTATGACGTCACAATATATGATGGCATGCTAATTGGCATCCACTATGACGTCACAATGTATTATGACGTCATAATGTATCCGCATTATGACATCACAAGTAATTATGAGAGCGTAACTTGCAGGTATCATGACCAATTTCTCTTAACCCAATTTGTGTAATATGTACTGGAGTATCATGAGCATGTATTATGATGTCACAATATATGATGACATGCTGATTAGCATGCACTGTGACATCACAATGTATTATGACGTCATAATGTATCCGCATTATGACATCACAAGGAATTATGAGAGCGTAACTTGCATGTATCATGACCAATTTCTCTCACCACAATTTGTGTCATATCTACTGGAGTATTATGAGCATGTATTATGACGTCACAATATATGATGACATGCTAATTAGCATGCACTGTGACGTCACAATGTATTATGACGTCATAATGTATCCGCATTATGACATCACAAGGAATTATGAGAGCATAACTTGCAAGTTTTTTGACCAATTTCTCTGACCACAATTTGTGTCATATCTACTGGAGTATCATGAGCATGTATTATGACGTCACAATATATGATGACATGCTAATTAGCATGCACTGTGACGTCACAATGTATTATGACGTCATAATGTATCCGCATTATGACATCACAAGGAATTATGAGAGCGTAACTTGCAGGTATCATGACCAATTTCTCTTACCCCAATTTGTGTCATATGTACTGGAGTATCATGAGCATGTATTATGACGTCAAAATATATGATGACATGCAAATTAGCATGCACTGTGACGTCACAATGTATTATGACGTCATAATGTATCCGCATTATGACATCACAAGGAATTATGAGAGCATAACTTGCAAGTTTTATGACCAATTTCTCTTTCCACAATTTGTGTCATATCTACTGGAGTATCATGAGCATGTATTATGACGTCACAATATATAATGACATGCTAATTAGCATGCACTATGATGTCACAGTGTATTATGACGTCATAATGTATCCGCATTATGACATCACAAGGAATTATGAGAGCATAACTTGCAAGTATTATGACCAATTTCTCTGACCACAATTTGTGTCATATCTACTGGAGTATCATGAGCATGTATTATGACGTCACAATATATGATGACATGCTAATTAGCATGCACTATGACGTCACAATGTATTCTGACGTCATAATGTATCCGCATTATGACATCACAAGTAATTATGAGAGCGTAACTTGCAGGTATCAGGACCAATTTCTCTTACCCCAATTTGTGTCATATGTACTGGAGTATCATGAGCATGTATTATGACGTCACAATATATGATGACATGCTAATTAGCATGCACTGTGACGTCACAATGTATTATGACGTCATAATGTATCCGCATTATGACATCACAAGGAATTATGAGAGCGTAACTTGCAGGTATCATGACCAATTTCTCTTACCACAATTTGTGTCATATCTACTGGAGTATCATGAGCATGTATTATGACGTCACAATATATGATGACATGCTAATTAGCATGCACTGTGACGTCACAATGTATTTTGACGTCATAATGTATCCGCATTATGACATCACAAGTAATTATGAGAGCGTAACTTGCAGGTATCATGACCAATTTCTCTTACCCCAATTAGTGACATATGTACTGGAGTATCATGAGCATGTATTAGGACGTCACATTATATGATGTCATGCTAATTAGCATGCACTGTGACGTCACAATGTATTATGACGTCATAATGTATCCGCATTATGACATCACAAGGAATTATGAGAGCATAACTTGCAAGTATTATGACCAATTTCTCTGACCACAGTTTGTGTCATATCTACTGGAGTATCATGAGCATGTATTATGACGTCACAATATATGATGACATGCTAATTAGCATGCACTATGACGTCACAATGTATTCTGACGTCATAATGTATCCGCATTATGACATCACAAGTAATTATGAGAGCGTAACTTGCAGGTATCATGACCAATTTCTCTTACCCCAATTTGTGTCATATGTACTGGAGTATCATGAGCATGTATTATGACGTCACAATATATGATGACATGCTAATTAGCATGCACTGTGACGTCACAATGTATTATGACGTCATAATGTATCCTCATTATGACATCACAAGGAATTATGAGAGCGTAACTTGCAGGTATCATGACCAATTTCTCTCACCCCAATTTGTGTCATATGTACTGGAGTATCATGAGCATGTATTATGACGTCACAATATATGATGACATGCTAATTAGCATCCACTATGACGTCACAATGTATTATGACGTCATAATGTATCCGCATTATGACATCACAAGTAATTATGAGAGCGTAACTTGCAGGTATCATGACCAATTTCTCTTACTCCAATTTTTGTCATATGTACTGGAGTATCATGAGCATGTATTATGACGTCACAATATATGATGACATGCTAATTAGCATGCACTGTGACGTCACAATGTATTATGAAGTCATAATGTATCCGCATTATGACATCACAAGGAATTATGAGAGCATAACTTGCAGGTATCATGATCAATTTCTCTTACCACAATTTGTGTCATATCTACTGGAGTATCATGAGCATGTATTATGACGTCACAATATATGATGACATGCTAATTAGCATGCACTGTGACGTCACAATGTATTATGACGTCATAATGTATCCGCATTATGACATCACAAGGAATTATGAGAGCGTAACTTGCAGGTATCATGACCAATTTCTCTCACCACAATTTGTGTCATATCTACTGGAGTATCATGAGCATGTATCATGACGTCACAATATATGATGACATGCTAATTAGCATGCACTGTGACGTCACAATGTATTATGACGTCATAATGTATCCGCATTATGACATCACAAGTAATTATGAATGCGTAACTTGCAGGTATCATGACCAATTTCTCTTACCCCAATTTTTGTCATATGCACTGGAGTATCATGAGCATGTATTATGACGTCACAATATATGATGACATGCTAATTAGCATGCACTGTGACGTCACAATGTATAATGACGTCATAATGTATCCGCATTATGACATCACAAGGAATTATGAGAGCGTAACTTGCAGGTATCATGATCAATTTCTCTTACCACAATTTGTGTCATATCTACTGGAGTATCATGAGCATGTATTATGACGTCACAATATATGATGACATGCTAATTAGCATGCACTATGACGTCACAATGTATTCTGACGTCATAATGTATCCGCATTATGACATCACAAGTAATTATGAGAGCGTAACTTGCAGGTATCATGACCAATTTCTCTTACCACAATTTGTGTCATATGTACTGGAGCATCATGAGCATGTATTATGACGTCACAATATATGATGACATGCTAATTAGCATGCACTGTGACGTCACAATGTATTATGATGTCATAATGTATCCGCATTATGACATCACAAGTAATTATGAGAGCGTAACTTGCAGGTATCATGACCAATTTCTCTTACACCAATTTGTGTCATATGTACTGGAGTACCATGAGCATGTATTATGACGTCACAATATATGATGACATGCTAATTAGCATGCACTGTGACGTCACAATGTATTATGACGTCATAATGTATCCGCATTATGACATCACAAGGAATTATGACAGCGTAACTTGCATGTATCATGACCAATTTCTCTCACCACAATTTGTGTCATATCTACTGGAGTATCATGAGCATGTATTATGACGTCACAATAAATGATGACATGCTAATTAGCATGCACTGTGACGTCACAATGTATTATGACGTCATAATGTATCCGCATTATGACATCACAAGTAATTATGAGAGCGTAACTTGCTGGTATCATGACCAATTTCTCTCACCACAATTTGTGTCATATCTACTGGAGTATCATGAGCATGTATTATGACGTCACAATATATGATGACATGCTAATTAGCATGCACTGTGACGTCACAATGTATTATGACCTCATAATGTATCCGCATTATGACATCACAAGGAATCATGAGAGCGTAACTTGCAGGTATCATGACCAATTTCTCTGACCACTATTTGTGTCATATCTACTGGAGTATCATGAGCATGTATTATGACGTCACAATATATGATGACATGCTAATTAGCATGCACTGTGACGTCACAATGTATTATGACGTCATAATGTATCCGCATTATGACATCACAAGGAATTATGAGAGCATAACTTGCAGGTATCATGATCAATTTCTCTTACCACAATTTGTGTCATATCTACTGGAGTATCATGAGCATGTATTATGACGTCACAATATATGATGACATGCTAATTAGCATGCACTGTGACGTCACAATGTATTATGACGTCATAATGTATCCGCATTATGACATCACAAGGAATTATGAGAGCGTAACTTGCAGGTATCATGACCAATTTCTCTCACCACAATTTGTGTCATATCTACTGGAGTATCATGAGCATGTATCATGACGTCACAATATATGATGACATGCTAATTAGCATGCACTGTGACGTCACAATGTATTATGACGTCATAATGTATCCGCATTATGACATCACAAGTAATTATGAATGCGTAACTTGCAGGTATCATGACCAATTTCTCTTACCCCAATTTTTGTCATATGCACTGGAGTATCATGAGCATGTATTATGACGTCACAATATATGATGACATGCTAATTAGCATGCACTGTGACGTCACAATGTATAATGACGTCATAATGTATCCACATTATGACATCACAAGGAATTATGAGAGCGTAACTTGCAAGTATTATGACCAATTTCTCTGACCACAATTTGTGTCATATCTACTGGAGTATCATGAGCATGTATTATGACGTCACAATATATGATGACATGCTAATTAGCATGCACTATGACGTCACAATGTATTATGACGTCATAATGTATCCGCATTATGACATCACAAGTAATTATGAGAGCGTAACTTGCAGGTATCATGACCAATTTCTCTTTCCCCAATTTGTGTCATATGTACTGGAGCATCATGAGCATGTATTATGACGTCACAATATATGATGACATGCTAATTAGCATGCACTGTGACGTCACAATGTATTATGACGTCATAATGTATCCGCATTATGACATCACAAGTAATTATGAGAGCATAACTTGCAAGTATTATGACCAATTTCTCTGACCACAATTTGTGTCATATCTACTGGAGTATCATGAGCATGTATTATGATGTCACAATATATGATGACATGCTAATTAGCATGCACTATGACGTCACAATGTATTCTGACGTCATAATGTATCCGCATTATGACATCATAAGTAATTATGACAGCGTAACTTGCATGTATCATGACCAATTTCTCTTACCACAATTTGTGTCATATGTACTGGAGTATCATGAGCATGTATTATGACGTCACAATATATGATGACATGCTAATTAGCATGCACTGTGACGTCACAATGTATTATGACGTCATAATGTATCCGCATTATGACATCACAAGGAATTATGAGAGCGTAACTTGCAGGTATCATGACCAATTTCTCTCACCCCAATTTGTGTCATATGTACTGGAGTATCATGAGCATGTATTATGACGTCACAATATATGATGACATGCTAATTAGCATGCACTATGACGTCACAATGTATTATGACGTCATAATGTATCCGCATTATGACATCACAAGTAATTATGAGAGCGTAACTTGCAGGTATCATGACCAATTTCTCTTACTCCAATTTTTGTCATATGTACTGGAGTATCATGAGCATGTATTTTGACGTCACAATATATGATGACATGCTAATTAGCATGCACTGTGACGTCACAATATATTATGACGTCATAATGTATCCACATTATGACATCACAAGGAATTATGAGAGCATAACTTGCAGGTATCATGATCAATTTCTCTTACCACAATTTGTGTCATATCTACTGGAGTATCATGAGCATGTATTATGACGTCACAATATATGATGACATGCTAATTAGCATGCACTGTGACGTCACAATGTATTATGACGTCATAATGTATCCGCATTATGACATCAGAAGGAATTATGAGAGCGTAACTTGCAGGTATCATGACCAATTTCTCTTACCCCAATTTTTGTCATATGCACTGGAGTATCATGAGCATGTATTATGACGTCACAATATATGATGACATGCTAATTAGCATGCACTATGACGTCACAATGTATTCTGACGTCATAATGTATCCGCATTATGACATCACAAGTAATTATGAGAGCGTAACTTGCAGGTATCATGACCAATTTCTCTTACCCCATTTTGTGTCATATGTACTGGAGCATCATGAGCATGTATTATGACGTCACAATATATGATGACATGCTAATTAGCATGCACTGTGACGTCACAATGTATTATGACGTCATAATGTATCCGCATTATGACATCAGAAGGAATTATGAGAGCGTAACTTGCAGGTATCATGACCAATTTCTCTCACCACAATTTGTGTCATATCTACTGGAGTATCATGAGCATGTATCATGACGTCACAATATATGATGACATGCTAATTAGCATGCACTGTGACGTCACAATGTATTATGATGTCATAATGTATCCGCATTATGACATCACAAGTAATTATGAGAGCGTAACTTGCAGGTATCATGACCAATTTCTCTTACCCCAATTTTTGTCATATGCACTGGAGTATCATGAGCATGTATTATGACGTCACAATATATGATGACATGCTAATTAGCATGCACTGTGACGTCACAATGTATAATGACGTCATAATGTATCCGCATTATGACATCACAAGGAATTATGAGAGCGTAACTTGCAGGTATCATGATCAATTTCTCTTACCACAATTTGTGTCATATCTACTGGAGTATCATGAGCATGTATTATGACGTCACAATATATGATGACATGCTAATTAGCATGCACTATGACGTCACAATGTATTCTGACGTCATAATGTATCCGCATTATGACATCACAAGTAATTATGAGAGCGTAACTTGCAGGTATCATGACCAATTTCTCTTACCCCAATTTGTGTCATATGTACTGGAGCATCATGAGCATGTATTATGACGTCACAATATATGATGACATGCTAATTAGCATGCACTGTGACGTCACAATGTATTATGACGTCATAATGTATCCGCATTATGACATCAGAAGGAATTATGAGAGCGTAACTTGCAGGTATCATGACCAATTTCTCTTACCACAATTTGTGTCATATCTACTGGAGTATCATGAGCATGTATTATGACGTCACAATATATGATGACATGCTAATTAGCATGCACTGTGACGTCACAATGTATTATGACGTCATAATGTATTCGCATTATGACATCACAAGGAATTATGAGAGCGTAGCTTGCAAGTATTATGACCAATTTCTCTGACCACAATTTGTGTCATATCTACTGGAGTTTCATGAGCATGTATTATGACGTCACAATACATGATGACATGATAATTAGCATGCACTATGATGTCACAATGTATTATGACGTCATAATGTGTCCGCATTATGACATCACAAGGAATTATGAGAGCATAACTTGCAAGTATTATGACCAATTTCTCTGACCACAATTTGTGTCATATCTACTGGAGTATCATGAGCATGTATTATGACGTCACAATATATGATGACATGCTAATTAGCATGCACTATGACGTCACAATGTATTCTGACGTCATAATGTATCCGCATTATGACATCACAAGTAATTATGAGAGCGTAACTTGCAGGTATCAGGACCAATTTCTCTTACCCCAATTTGTGTCATATGTACTGGAGTATCATGAGCATGTATTATGACGTCACAGTATATGATGACATGCTAATTAGCATGCACTGTGACATCACAATGTATTATGACGTCATAATGTATCCACATTATGACATCACAAGGAATTATGAGAGCGTAACTTGCAAGTATTATGACCAATTTCTCTGACCACAATTTGTGTCATATCTACTGGAGTATCATGAGCATGTATTATGACGTCAAAATATATGATGACATGCTAATTAGCATGCACTGTGACGTCACAATGTATTATGACGTCATAATGTATCCTCATTATGACATCACAAGGAATTATGAGAGCGTAGCTTGCAAGTATTATGACCAATTTCTCTGACCACAATTTGTGTCATACCTACTGGAGTTTCATGAGCATGTATTGTGACGTCACAATACATGATGACATGCTAATTAGCATGCACTATGATGTCACAATGTATTATGACGTCATAATGTATCCGCATTATGACATCACAAGGAATTATGAGAGCTTAACTTGCAAGTATTATGACCAATTTCTCTGACCACAATTTGTGTCATATCTACTGGAGTATCATGAGCATGTATTATGACGTCACAATATATGATGACATGCTAATTAGCATCCACTATGACGTCACAATATATTCTGACGTCATAATGTATCTGCATTATGACATCATAAGTAATTATGACAGCGTAACTTGCAGGTATCATGACCAATTTCTCTTACCCCAATTTTTGTCATATGTACTGGAGTATCATGAGCATGTATTATGACGTCACAATATATGATGACATGCTAATTAGCATGCACTGTGACGTCACAATGTATTATGACGTCATAATGTATCCGCATTATGACATCACAAGTAATTATGAGAGCGTAACTTGCAGGTATCATGACCAATTTCTCTTACCACAATTTGTGTCATATCTGCTGGAGTATCATGAGCATGTATTATGACGTCACAATATATGATGACATGCTAATTAGCATGCACTGTGACGTCACAATGTATTATGACGTCATAATGTATCCGCATTATGACATCACAAGTAATTATGAGAGCGTAACTTGCAGGTATCATGACCAATTTCTCTTACCCCAATTTGTGTAATATGTACTGGAGTATCATGAGCATGTATTATGATGTCACAATATATGATGACATGCTAATTAGCATGCACTGTGATGTCACAATGTATTATGACGTCATAATGTATCCGCATTATGACATCACAAGGAATTATGAGAGCGTAACTTGCATGTATCATGACCAATTTCTCTCACCACAATTTGTGTCATATCTACTGGAGTATTATGAGCATGTATTATGACGTCACAATATATGATGACATGCTAATTAGCATGCACTGTGACGTCACAATGTATTATGACGTCATAATGTATCCGCATTATGACATCACAAGGAATTATGAGAGCATAACTTGCAAGTTTTTTGACCAATTTCTCTGACCACAATTTGTGTCATATCTACTGGAGTATCATGAGCATGTATTATGACGTCACAATATATGATGACATGCTAATTAGCATGCACTGTGACGTCACAATGTATTATGACGTCATAATGTATCCGCATTATGACATCACAAGGAATTATGAGAGCGTAACTTGCAGGTATCATGACCAATTTCTCTTACCCCAATTTGTGTCATATGTACTGGAGTATCATGAGCATGTATTATGACGTCAAAATATATGATGACATGCTAATTAGCATGCACTGTGACGTCACAATGTATTATGACGTCATAATGTATCCGCATTATGACATCACAAGGAATTATGAGAGCGTAACTTGCAGGTATCATGATCAATTTCTCTTACCACAATTTGTGTCATATCTACTGGAGTATCATGAGCATGTATTATGACGTCACAATATATGATGACATGCTAATTAGCATCCACTATGACGTCACAATGTATTATGACGTCATAATGTATCCGCATTATGACATCAGAAGGAATTATGAGAGCATAACTTGCAAGTATTATGACCAATTTCTCTGACCACAATTTGTGTCATATCTACTGGAGTTCCATGAGCATGCATTATAACGTCACAATACATGATGACATGCTAATTAGCATGCACTATGATGTCACAATGTATTATGACGTCATAATGTATCCGCATTATGACATCACAAGGAATTATGAGAGCATAACTTGCAAGTATTATGACCAATTTCTCTGACCACAATTTGTGTCATATCTACTGGAGTATCATGAGCATGTATTATGACGTCACAATATATGATGACATGCTAATTAGCATGCACTATGACGTCACAATGTATTCTGACGTCATAATGTATCCGCATTATGACATCATAAGTAATTATGAATGCGTAACTTGCAGGTATCATGACCAATTTCTCTTACCCCAATTTGTGTCATATGTACTGGAGTATCATGAGCATGTATTATGACGTCACAATATATGATGACATGCTAATTAGCATGCACTGTGACGTCACAATGTATTATGACGTCATAATGTATCCGCATTATGACATCACAAGGAATTATGAGAGCGTAACTTGCAGGTATCAGGACCAATTTCTCTTACCACAATTTGTGTCATATGTACTGGAGTATCATGAGCATGTATTATGACGTCACAATATATGATGACATGCTAACTGGCATGCACTGTGACATCACAATGTATTATGACGTCATAATGTATCCGCATTATGACATCACAAGGAATTATGAGAACGTAACTTGCAGGTATCATGACCAATTTCTCTTACCCCAATTTGTGTAATATGTACTGGAGTATCATGAGCATGTATTATGACGTCACAATATATGATGACATGCTAAATAGCATGCACTGTGACGTCACAATGTATTATGACGTCATAATGTATCCGCATTATGACATCACTAGGAATTATGAGAGCGTAACTTGCAGGTATCATGATCAATTTCTCTTACCACAATTTGTGTCATATCTACTGGAGTATCATGAGCATGTATTATGACGTCACAATATATGATGACATGCTAATTAGCATCCACTATGACGTCACAATGTATTATGACGTCATAATGTATCCGCATTATGACATCACAAGGAATTATGAGAGCATAACTTGCAAGTATTATGACCAATTTCTCTGACCACAATTTGTGTCATATGTACTGGAGTATCATGAGCATGTATTATGACGTCACAATATATGATGACATGCTAATTAGCATGCACTATGATGTCACAATGTATTATGACGTCATAATGTATCCGCATTATGACATCACAAGGAATTATGAGAGCATAACTTGCAAGTATTACGACCACTTTCTCTGACCACAATTTGTGTCATATCTACTGGAGTATCATGAGCATGTATTATGACGTCACAATATATGATGACATGCTAATTAGCATGCAGTGTGACGTCACAATGTATTATGACGTCATAATGTATCCACATTATGACATCACAAGGAATTATGAGAGCGTAACTTGCAGGTATCATGACCAATTTCTCTTACCACAATTTGTGTCATATCTACTGGAGTATCATGAGCATGTATTATGACGTCACAATATATGATGACATGCTAATTAGCATGCACTGTGACGTCACAATGTATTATGACGTCATAATGTATCCGCATTATGACATCACAAGCAATTATGAGAGCGTAACTTGCAGGTATTATGACCAATTTCTCTTACCCCAATTTGTGTCATATCTACTGGAGTATCATGAGCATGTATTATGACGTCACAATATATGATGACATGCTAATTAGCATGCACTGTGACGTCACAATGTATTATGACGTCATAATGTATCCGCATTATGACATCACAAGTAATTATGAGAGCGTAACTTGCAGGTATCATGACCAATTTCTCTTACCCCAATTTGTGTAATATGTACTGGAGTATCATGAGCATGTATTATGATGTCACAATATATGATGACATGCTAATTAGCATGCACTGTGATGTCACAATGTATTATGACGTCATAATGTATCCGCATTATGACATCACAAGGAATTATGAGAGCGTAACTTGCATGTATCATGACCAATTTCTCCCACCACAATTTGTGTCATATCTACTGGAGTATCATGAGCATGTATTATGACGTCACAATATATGATGACATGCTAATTAGCATGCACTGTGACGTCACAATGTATTATGACGTCATAATGTATCCGCATTATGACATCACAAGGAATTATGAGAGCATAACTTGCAAGTTTTTTGACCAATTTCTCTGACCACAATTTGTGTCATATCTACTAGAGTATCATGAGCATGTATTATGACGTCACAATATATGATGACATGCTAATTAGCATGCACTGTGACGTCACAATGTATTATGACGTCATAATGTATCCGCATTATGACATCACAAGGAATTATGAGAGCGTAACTTGCAGGTATCATGACCAATTTCTCTTACCCCAATTTGTGTCATATGTACTGGAGTATCATGAGCATGTATTATGACGTCAAAATATATGATGACATGCAAATTAGCATGCACTGTGACGTCACAATGTACTATGACATCATAATGTATCCGCATTATGACATCACAAGGAATTATGAGAGCGTAACTTGCAGGTATCATGATCAATTTCTCTTACCACAATTTGTGTCATATCTACTGGAGTATCATGAGCATGTATTATGACGTCACAATATATGATGACATGCTAATTAGCATCCACTATGACGTCACAATGTATTATGACGTCATAATGTATCCGCATTATGACATCAGAAGGAATTATGAGAGCATAACTTGCAAGTATTATGACCAATTTCTCTGACCACAATTTGTGTCATATCTACTGGAGTATCATGAGCATGTATTATGACGTCACAATATATGATGACATGCTAATTAGCATGCAGTGTGACGTCACAATGTATTATGACGTCATAATGTATCCGCATTATGACATCACAAGGAATTATGAGAGCGTAACTTGCAGGTATCTTGACCAATTTCTCTGACCACAATTTGTGTCATATCTACTGGAGTATCATGAGCATGTATTATGACGTCACAATATATGATGACATGCTAATTAGCATGCACTATGATGTCACAATGTATTATGATGTCATAATGTATCCGCATTATGACATCACAAGGAATTATGAGAGCATAACTTGCAAGTATTATGAACAATTTCTCTGACCACAATTTGTGTCATATCTACTGGAGTATCATGAGCATGTATTATGACGTCACAATATATGATGACATGCTAATTAGCATGCACTATGACGTCACACTATATTCTGACGTCATAATGTATCCGCATTATGACATCACAAGTAATTATGAGAGCGTAACTTGCAGGTATCAGGACCAATTTCTCTTACCACAATTTGTGTCATATGTACTGGAGTATCATGAGCATGTATTATGACGTCACAATATATGATTACATGCTAATTAGCATGCACTGTGACATCACAATGTATTATGACGTCATAATGTATCCACATTATGACATCACAGGGAATTATGAGAGCGTAACTTGCAAGTATTATGACCAATTTCTCTGACCACAATTTTTGTCATATCTACTGGAGTATCATGAGCATGTATTATGACGTCACAATATATGATGACATGCTAATTAGCATGCACTATGAAGTCACAATGTATTCTGACGTCATAATGTATCCGCATTATGGCATCATAAGTAATTATGACAGCGTAAGTTGCAGGTATCATGACCAATTTCTCTTACCACAATTTGTGTCATATGTACTGGAGTATCATGAGCATGTATTATGACGTCACAATATATGATGACATGCTAATTAGCATGCACTGTGACGTCACAATGTATTATGACGTCATAATGTATCCGCATTATGACATCACAAGGAATTATGAGAGCGTAACTTGCAGGTATCATGACCAATTTCTCTCACCCCAATTTGTGTCATATGTACTGGAGTATCATGAGCATGTATTATGACGTCACAATATATGATGACATGCTAATTAGCATGCACTGTGACGTCACAATGTATTATGACGTCATAATGTATCCGCATTATGACATCACAAGTAATTATGAGAGCGTAACTTGCAGGTATCATGACCAATTTCTCTTACCCCAATTTTTGTCATATGTACTGGAGTATCATGAGCATGTATTATGACGTCACAATATATGATGACATGCTAATTAGCATGCACTGTGACGTCACAATGTATTATGACGTCATAATGTATCCGCATTATGACATCACAAGGAATTATGAGAGCATAACTTGCAGGTATCATGATCAATTTCTCTGACCACAATTTGTGTCATATCTACTGGAGTATCATGAGCATGTATTATGTCGTCACAATATATGATGACATGCTAATTAGCATGCACTGTGACGTCACAATGTATTATGACGTCATAATGTATCCGCATTATGACATCACAAGGAATTATGAGAGCGTAACTTGCAGGTATCATGACCAATTTCTCTCACCACAATTTGTGTCATGTCTACTGGAGTATCATGAGCATGTATCATGACGTCACAATATATGATGACATGCTAATTAGCATGCACTGTGACGTCACAATGTATTATGACGTCATAATGTATCCACATTATGACATCACAAGTAATTATGAGAGCGTAACTTGCAGGTATCATGACCAATTTCTCTTACCCCAATTTTTGTCATATGCAATGGAGTATCATGAGCATGTATTATGACGTCACATTATATGATGACATGCTAATTAGCATGCACTGTGACGTCACAATGTATAATGACATCATAATGTATCCGCATTATGACATCACAAGGAATAATGAGAGCGTAACTTGCAGGTATCATGATCAATTTCTCTTACCACAATTTGTGTCATATCTACTGGAGTATCATGAGCATGTATTATGACGTCACAATATATGATGACATGCTAATTAGCATGCACTATGACGTCACAATGTATTATGACGTCAAAATGTATCCGCATTATGACATCACAAGGAATTATGAGAGCATAACTTGCAAGTATTATGACCAATTTCTCTGACCACAATTTGTGTCATATCTACTGGAGTATCATGAGCATGTATTATGACGTCACAATATATGATGACATGCTAATTAGCTTGCACTGTGACGTCACAATGTATTATGACGTCATAATGTATCCGCATTATGACATCACAAGGAATTATGAGAGCGTAACTTGCAGGTATCATGACCAATTTCTCTTACCCCAATTTGTGTCATATGTACTGGAGCATCATGAGCATGTATTATGACGTCACAATATATGATGACATGCTAATTAGCATGCACTGTGACGTCACAATGTATTATGACGTCATAATGTATCCGCATTATGACATCACAAGGAATTATGAGAGCGTAACTTGCAGGTATCATGACCAATTTCTCTTACCACAATTTGTGTCATATCTACTGGAGTATCATGAGCATGTATTATGACGTCACAATATATGATGACATGCTAATTAGCATGCACTGTGACGTCACAATGTATTATGACGTCATAATGTATCCGCATTATGACATCACAAGGAATTATGAGAGCATAACTTGCAAGTATTCTGACCAATTTCTCTGACCACAATTTGTGTCATATCTACTGGAGTATCATGAGCATGTATTATGACGTCACAATATATGATGACATGCTAATTAGCATGCACTATGACGTCACAATGTATTCTGACCTCATAATGTATCCGCATTATGACATCACAAGTAATTATGAGAGCGTAACTTGCAGGTATCATGACCAATTTCTCTTACACCAATTTGTGTCATATGTACTGGAGTATCATGAGCATGTATTATGACGTCACAATATATGATGACATGCTAATTAGCATGCACTGTGACGTCACAATGTATTATGACGTCATAATGAATCCGCATTATGACATCACAAGGAATTATGAGAGCGTAACTTGCAGGTATAATGATCAATTTCTCTGACCACAATTTGTGTCATATCTACTGGAGTATCATGAGCATGTATTATGACGTCACAATATATGATGACATGCTAATTAGCATGCACTGTGACGTCACAATGTATTATGATGTCATAATGTATCCGCATTATGACATCACAAGGAATTATGAGAGCGTAACTTGCAGGTATCATGACCAATTTCTCTTACCACAATTTGTGTCATATCTACTGGAGTATCATGAGCATGTATTATGACGTCACAATATATGATGACATGCTAATTAGCATGCACTGTGACGTCACAAAGTATTATGACGTCATAATGTATCCGCATTATGACATCACAAGTAATTATGAGAGCGTAACTTGCAGGTATCATGACCAATTTCTCTTACCCCAATTTGTGTCATATGTACTGGAGTATCATGAGCATGTATTAGGACGTCACAATATATGATGACATGCTAATTAGCATGCACTGTGACGTCACAATGTATTATGACGTCATAATGTATCCGTATTATGACATCACAAGGAATTATGAGAGCATAACTTGCAAGTATTATGACCAATTTCTCTGACCACAATTTGTGTCATATCTACTGGAGTATCATGAGCATGTATTATGACGTCACAATATATGATGACATTCTAATTAGCATGCACTGTGACGTCACAATGTATTATGACGTCATAATGTGTCCGCATTATGACATCACAAGTAATTATGAGAGCGTAACTTGCAGGTATCATGACCAATTTCTCTTACCACAATTTGTGTCATATGTACTGGAGTATCATGAGCATGTATTATGACGTCACAATATATGATGACATGCTAATTAGCATGCACTGTGACGTCACAATGTATTATGACGTCATAATGTATCCTCATTATGACATCACAAGGAATTATGAGAGCGTAACTTGCAGGTATCATGACCAATTTCTCTTACCACAATTTGTGTCATATCTACTGGAGTATCATGAGCATGTATTATGACGTCACAATATATGATGGCATGCTAATTAGCATCCACTATGACGTCACAATATATTATGACGTCATAATGTATCCTCATTATGACATCACAAGGAATTATGAGAGCGTAACTTGCAGGTATCATGACCAATTTCTCTTACACCAATTTGTGTCATATGTACTGGAGTATCATGAGCATGTATTATGACGTCACAATATATGATGACATGCTAATTAGCATGCACTGTGACGTCACTATGTATTATGACGTCATAATGTATCCGCATTATGACATCACAAGGAATTATGAGAGCGTAACTTGCAGGTATCATGACAAATTTCTCTTACACCAAATTGTGTCATATGTACTGGAGTATCATGAGCATGTATTATGACGTCACAATATATGATGACATGCTAATTAGCATGCACTGTGACATCACAACGTATTATGACGTCATAATGTATCCACATTATGATATCACAAGGAATTATGAGAGCATAACTTCCAAGTATTATGACCAATTTCTCTGACCACAATTTGTGTCATATCTACTGGAGTATCATGAGCATGTATTATGATGTCACAATATATGATGACATGCTAATTAGCATGCACTGTGACGTCACAATGTATTATGACGTCATAATGTATCCGCATTATGACATCACAAGGAATTATGAGAGCGTAACTTGCAGGTATCATGACCAATTTCTCTCACCACAATTTGTGTCATATCTACTGGAGTATCATGAGCATGTATTATGACGTCACAATATATGATGACATGCTAATTAGCATACACTGTGACGTCACAATGTATTATGACGTCATAATGTATCCGCATTATGACATCACAAGGAATTATGAGAGCGTAACTTGCAGGTATCATGACCAATTTCTCTTACCCAAATTTTTGTCATATGTACTGGAGTATCATGAGCATGTATTATGACGTCACAATATATGATGACATGCTAATTAGCATGCACTGTGACGTCACAATGTATTATGACGTCATAATGTATCCGCATTATGACATCACAAGGAATTATGAGAGCGTAACTTGCAGGTATCATGATCAATTTCTCTTACCACAATTTGTGTCATATCTACTGGAGTATCATGAGCATGTATTATGACGACACAATATACGATGACATGCTAATTAGCATCCACTATGACGTCACAATGTATTATGACGTCATAATGTATCCGCATTATGACATCACAAGGAATTATGAGAGCATAACTTGCAAGTATTATGACCAATTTCTCTGACCACAATTTGTGTCATATTTACTGGAGTATCATGAGCATGTATTATGACATCACAATATATGATGACATGCTAAGTAGCATGCACTATGACGTCACAATGTATTATGACGTCATAATGTATCCGCATTATGACATCACAAGGAATTATGAGAGCATAACTTGCAAGTATTATGACCAATTTCTCTAACCACAATTTGTGTCATATGTACTGGAGTATCATGAGCATGTATTATGACGTCACAATATATGACGACATGCTAATTAGCATGCAGTGTGACGTCACAATGTATTATGACGTCATAATATATCCGCATTATGACATCACAAGGAATTATGAGAGCGTAACTTGCATGTATCATGACCAATTTCTCTCACCACAATTTGTGTCATATCTACTGGAGTATCATGAGCATGTATTATGACGTCACAATATATGATGACATGCTAATTAGCATGCACTGTGACGTCACAATGTATTATGACGTCATAATGTATCCGCATTATGACATCACAAGTAATTATGAGAGCGTAACTTGCAGGTATCATGACCAATTTCTCTTACCCCAATTTTTGTCATATGTACTGGAGTATCATGAGCATGTATTATGACGTCACAATATATGATGACATGCTAATTAGCATGCACTGTGACGTCACAATGTATTATGACGTCATAATGTATCCGCATTATGACATCACAAGGAATTATGAGAGCGTAACTTGCAGGTATCATGACCAATTTCTCTGACCACAATTTGTGTCATATCTACTGGAGTATCATGAGCATGTATTATGACGTCACAATATATGATGACATGCTAATTAGCATGCACTATGACGTCACAATGTATTCTGACGTCATAATGTATCCGCATTATGACATCAGAAGTAATTATGAGAGCGTAACTTGCAGGTATCAGGACCAATTTCTCTTACCACAATTTGTGTCATATCTACTGGAGTATCATGAGCATGTATTATGACGTCACAATATATGATGACATGCTAATTAGCATGCACTGTGACGTCACAATGTATTATGACGTCATAATGTATCCGCATTATGACATCACAAGTTATTATGAGAGCGTAACTTGCAAGTATTATGACCAATTTCTCTGACCACAATTTGTGTCATATCTACTGGAGTATCATGAGCATGTATTATGACGTCACAATATATGATGACATGCTAATTAGCATGCACTATGACGTCACAATGTATTCTGACGTCATAATGTATCCGCATTATGACATCACAAGTAATTATGAGAGCGTAACTTGCAGGTATCATGACCAATTTCTCTTACCACAATTTGTGTCATATGTACTGGAGCATCATGAGCATGTATTGTGACGTCACAATATATGATGACATGCTAATTAGCATGCACTGTGACGTCACAATGTATTATGACGTCATAATGTATCCGCATTACGACATCACAAGGAATTATGAGAGCGTAACTTGCAGGTATCATGACCAATTTCTCTGACCACAATTTGTGCCATATGTACTGGAGTATCATGAGCATGTATTATGACGTCACAATATATGATGACATGCTAATTAGCATGCACTATGACGTCACAATGTATTCTGACGTCATAATGTATCCACATTATGACATCATAAGTAATTATGACTGCGTAACTTGCAGGTATCATGACCAATTTCTCTTACCACAATTTGTGTCATATGTACTGGAGTATCATGAGCATGTATTATGACGTCACAATACATGATGACATGCTAATTAGCATGCACTGTGACGTCACAATGTATTATGACGTCATAATGTATCCGCATTATGACATCACAAGGAATTATGGGAGCTTAACTTGCAGGTATCATGACCAATTTCTCTTACACCAATTTGTGTCATATGTACTGGAGTATCATGAGCATGTATTATGACGTCACAATATATGATGACATGCTAATTAGCATGCACTGTGACGTCACAATGTATTATGACGTCATAATGTATCCGCATTATGACATCACAAGGAATTATGAGAGCATAACTTGCAAGTATTATGACCAATTTCTCTGACCACAATTTGTGTCATATCTACTGGAGTATCATGAGCATGTATTATGACGTCACAATATATGATGACATTATAATTAGCATGCACTATGACGTCACAATGTATTCTGACGTCATAATGTGTCCGCATTATGACATCACAAGTAATTATGAGAGCGTAACTTGCAGGTATCATGACCAATTTCTCTTACCACAATTTGTGTCATATGTACTGGAGTATCATGAGCATGTATTATGACGTCACAATATATGATGACATGCTAATTAGCATGCACTGTGACGTCACAATGTATTATGACGTCATAAGGTATCCTCATTATGACATCACAAGGAATTGTGAGAGCGTAACTTGCAGGTATCATGACCAATTTCTCTTACCACAATTTGTGTCATATCTACTGGAGTATCATGAGTATGTCTTATGACGTCACAATATATGATGGCATGCTAATTAGGATCCACTATGACGTCACAATATATTATGACGTCATAATGTATCCTCATTATGACATCACAAGGAATTATGAGAGCGTAACTTGCAGGTATCATGACCAATTTCTCTTACACCAATTTGTGTCATATGTACTGGAGTATCATGAGCATGTATTATGACGTCACAATATATGATGACATGCTAATTAGCATGCACTGTGACTTCACTATGTATTATGACGTCATAATGTATCCGCATTATGACATCACAAGGAATTATGAGAGCGTAACTTGCAGGTATCATGACCAATTTCTCTTACACCAAATTGTGTCATATGTACTGGAGTATCATGAGCATGTATTATGACGTCACAATATATGATGACATGCTAATTAGCATGCACTGTGACATCACAATGTATTATGACGTCATAATGTATCCACATTATGATATCACAAGGAATTATGAGAGCATAACTTCCAAGTATTTTGACCAATTTCTCTGACCACAATTTGTGTCATATCTACTGGAGTATCATGAGCATGTATTATGATGTCACAATATATGATGACATGCTAATTAGCATGCACTGTGACGTCACAATGTATTATGACGTCATAATGTATCCGCATTATGACATCACAAGGAATTATGAGAGCGTAACTTGCAGGTATCATGACCAATTTCTCTCACCACAATTTGTGTCATATCTACTGGAGTATCATGAGCATGAATTATGATGTCACAATATATGATGACATGCTAATTAGCATGCACTGTGACGTCACAATGTATTATGACGTCATAATGTATCCGCATTATGACATCACAAGGAATTATGAGAGCGTAACTTGCAGGTATCATGACCAATTTCTCTCACCACAATTTGTGTCATATCTACTGGAGTATCATGAGCATGTATTATGACGTCACAATATATGATGACATGCTCATTAGCATACACTGTGACGTCACAATGTATTATGACGTCATAATGTATCCGCATTATGACATCACAAGAAATTATGAGAGCGTAACTTGCAGGTATCACGACCAATTTCTCTTACCCCAATTTTTGTCATATGTACTGGAGTATCATGAGCATGTATTATGACGTCACAATATATGATGACATGCTAATTAGCATGCACTGTGACGTCACAATGTATTATGACGTCATAATGTATCCGCATTATGACATCACAAGGAATTATGAGAGCGTAACTTGCAGGTATCATGATCAATTTCTCTTACCACAATTTGTGTCATATCTACTGGAGTATCATGAGCATGTATTATGACGACACAATATACGATGACATGCTAATTAGCATCCACTATGACGTCACAATGTATTATGACGTCATAATGTATCCGCATTATGACATCACAAGGAATTATGAGAGCATAACTTGCAAGTATTATGACCAATTTCTCTGACCACAATTTGTGTCATATTTACTGGAGTATCATGAGCATGTATTATGACGTCACAATATATGATGACATGCTAATTAGCATGCACTATGACGTCACAATGTATTATGACGTCATAATGTATCCGCATTATGACATCACAAGGAATTATGAGAGCATAACTTGCAAGTATTATGACCAATTTCTCTGACCACAATTTGTGTCATATGTACTGGAGTATAATGAGCATGTATTATGACGTCACAATATATGATGACATGCTAATTAGCATGCAGTGTGACGTCACAATGTATTCTGACGTCATAATGTATCCGCATTATGACATCACAAGTAATTATGAGAGCGTAACTTGCAGGTATCAGGACCAATTTCTCTTACCACAATTTGTGTCATATCTACTGGAGTATCATGAGCATGTATTATGACGTCACAATATATGATGACATGCTAATTAGCATGCACTGTGTCGTCACAATGTATTATGACGTCATAATGTATCCACATTATGACATCACAAGTTATTATGAGAGCGTAACTTGCAAGTATTATGACCAATTTCTCTGACCACAATTTGTGTCATATCTACTGGAGTATCATGAGCATGTATTATGACGTCACAATATATGATGACATGCTAATTAGCATGCACTATGACGTCACAATGTATTCTGACGTCATAATGTATCCGCATTATGACATCACTAGTAATTATGAGAGCGTAACTTGCAGGTATCATGACCAATTTCTCTTACCACAATTTGTTTCATATGTACTGGAGCATCATGAGCATGTATTATGACGTCACAATATATGATGACATGCTAATTAGCATGCACTGTGACGTCACAATGTATTATGACGTCATAATGTATCCGCATTATGACATCACAAGTAATTATGAGAGCGTAACTTGCAGGTATCATGACCAATTTCTCTTACCACAATTTGTGTCATATCTACTGGAGTATCATGAGCATGTATTATGATGTCACAATATATGATGACATGCTAATTAGCATGCACTGTGACATCACAATGTATTATGACGTCATAATGTATCTGCATTATGACATCACAAGTAAGTATGAGAGCGTAACTTGCAGGTATCATGACCAATTTCTCTTACACCAATTTGTGTCATATGTACTGGAGTATCATGAGCATGTATTATGACGTCACAATATATGATGACATGCTAATTAGCATGTACTGTGACGTCACAATGTATTATGACGTCATAATGTATCCGCATTATGACATCACAAGGAATTATGAGAGCGTAACTTGCAGGTATCATGACCAATTTCTCTTACCCCAATTTGTGTAATATGTACTGGAGTATCATGAGCATGTATTATGACGTCACAAAACATGATGACATGCTAATTAGCATGCACTATGATGTCACAATGTATTATGACGTCATAATGTATCCGCATTATGACATCACAAGGAATTATGAGAGCATAACTTGCAAGTATTATGACCAATTTCTCTGACCACAATTTTTGTCATATCTACTGGAGTATCATGAGCATGTATTATGACGTCACAATATATGATGACATGCTAATTAGCATGCACTATGACGTCACAATGTATTCTGACGTCATAATGTATCCGCATTATGACATCATAAGTAATTATGACAGCGTAACTTGCAGGTATCATGACCAATTTCTCTTACCACAATTTGTGTCATATGTACTGGAGTATCATGAGCATGTATTATGACGTCACAATATATGATGACATGCTAATTAGCATGCACTGTGACGTCACAATGTATTATGACGTCATAATGTATCCGCATTATGACATCACAAGGAATTATGGGAGCTTAACTTGCAGGTATCATGACCAATTTCTCTTACACCAATTTGTGTCATATGTACTGGAGTATCATGAGCATGTATTATGACGTCACAATATATGATGACATGCTAATTAGCATGCACTGTGACGTCACAATGTATTATGACGTCATAATGTATCCGCATTATGACATCACAAGGAATTATGAGAGCATAACTTGCAAGTATTATGACCAATTTCTCTGACCACAATTTGTGTCATATCTACTGGAGTATCATGAGCATGTATTATGACGTCACAATATATGATGACATTCTAATTAGCATGCACTATGACGTCACAATGTATTCTGACGTCATAATGTGTCCGCATTATGACATCACAAGTAATTATGAGAGCGTAACTTGCAGGTATCATGACCAATTTCTCTTACCACAATTTGTGTTATATGTACTGGAGTATCATGAGCATGTATTATGACGTCACAATATATGATGACATGCTAATTAGCATGCACTGTGACGTCACAATGTATTATGACGTCATAATGTATCCTCATTATGACATCACAAGGAATTATGAGAGCGTAACTTGCAGGTATCATGACCAATTTCTCTTACCACAATTTGTGTCATATCTACTGGAGTATCATGAGTATGTCTTATGACGTCACAATATATGATGGCATGCTAATTAGCATCCACTATGACGTCACAATATATTATGACGTCATAATGTATCCTCATTATGACATCACAAGGAATTATGAGAGCGTAACTTGCAGGTATCATGACCAATTTCTCTTACACCAATTTGTGTCATATGTACTGGAGTATCATGAGCATGTATTATGACGTCACAATATATGATGACATGCTAATTAGCATGCACTGTGACGTCACTATGTATTATGACGTCATAATGTATCCGCATTATGACATCACAAGGAATTATGAGAGCGTAACTTGCAGGTATCATGACCAATTTCTCTTACACCAAATTGTGTCATATTTACTGGAGTATCATGAGCATGTATTATGACGTCACAATATATGATGACATGCTAATTAGCATGCACTGTGACATCACAATGTATTATGACGTCATAATGTATCCACATTATGATATCACAAGGAATTATGAGAGCATAACTTCCAAGTATTATGACCAATTTCTCTGACCACAATTTGTGTCATATCTACTGGAGTATCATGAGCATGTATTATGATGTCACAATATATGATGACATGCTAATTAGCATGCACTGTGACGTCACAATGTATTATGACGTCATAATGTATCCGCATTATGACATCACAAGGAATTATGAGAGCGTAACTTGCAGGTATCATGACCAATTTCTCTCACCACAATTTGTGTCATATCTACTGGAGTATCATGAGCATGTATTATGACGTCACAATATATGATGACATGCTAATTAGCATACACTGTGACGTCACAATGTATTATGACGTCATAAAGTATCCACATTATGACATCACAAGTAATTATGAGAGCGTAACTTGCAGGTATCATGACCAATTTCTCTTACCCCAATTTTTGTCTTATGTACTGGAGTATCATGAGCATCTATTATGACGTCACAATATATGATGACATGCTAATTAGCATGCACTGTGACGTCACAATGTATTATGACGTCATAATGTATCCGCATTATGACATCACAAGGAATTATGAGAGCGTAACTTGCAGGTATCATGATCAATTTCTCTTACCACAATTTGTGTCATATCTACTGGAGTATCATGAGCATGTATTATGACGTCACAATATACGATGACATGCTAATTAGCATCCACTATGACGTCACAATGTATTATGACGTCATAATGTATCCGCATTATGACATCACAAGGAATTATGAGAGCATAACTTGAAAGTATTATGACCAATTTCTCTGACCACAATTTGTGTCATATTTACTGGAGTATCATGAGCATGTATTATGACGTCACAATATATGATGACATGCTAATTAGCATGCACTATGATGTCACAATGTATTATGACGTCATAATGTATCCGCATTATGACATCACAAGGAATTATGAGAGCATAACTTGCAAGTATTATGACCAATTTCTCTGACCACAATTTGTGTCATATGTACTGGAGTATCATGAGCATGTATTATGACGTCACAATATATGATGACATGCTAATTAGCATGCAGTGTGACGTCACAATGTATTATGACGTCATAATGTATCCGCATTATGACATCACAAGGAATTATGAGAGCGTAACTTGCATGTATCATGACCAATTTCTCTCACCACAATTTGTGTCATATCTACTGGAGTATCATGAGCATGTATTATGACGTCACAATATATGATGACATGCTAATTAGCATGCACTGTGACGTCACAATGTATTATGACGTCATAATGTATCCGCATTATGACATCACAAGTAATTATGAGAGCGTAACTTGCAGGTATCATGACCAATTTCTCTTACCCCAATTTTTGTCATATGTACTGGAGTATCATGAGCATGTATTATGACGTCACAAGATATGATGACATGCTAATTAGCATGCACTGTGACGTCACAATGTATTATGACGTCATAATGTATCCGCATTATGACATCACAAGGAATTATGAGAGCGTAACTTGCAGGTATCATGACCAATTTCTCTGACCACAATTTGTGTCATATCTACTGGAGTATCATGAGCATGTATTATGACGTCACAATATATGATGACATGCTAATTAGCATGCACTATGACGTCACAATGAATTCTGACGTCATAATGTATCCGCATTATGACATCACAAGTAATTATGAGAGCGTAACTTGCAGGTATCAGGACCAATTTCTCTTACCACAATTTGTGTCATATCTACTGGAGTATCATGAGCATGTATTATGACTTCACAATATATGATGACATGCTAATTAGCATGCACTGTGACGTCACAATGTATTATGACGTCATAATGTATCCACATTATGACATCACAAGTTATTATGAGAGCGTAACTTGCAAGTATTATGACCAATTTCTCTGACCACAATTTGTGTCATATCTACTGGAGTATCATGAGCATGTATTATGACGTCACAATATATGATGACATGCTAATTAGCATGCACTATGACGTCACAATGTATTCTGACGTCATAATGTATCCGCATTATGACATCACAAGTAATTATGAGAGCGTAACTTGCAGGTATCATGACCAATTTCTCTTACCCCAATTTGTGTCATATGTACTGGAGCATCATGAGCATGTATTATGACGTCACAATATATGATGACATGCTAATTAGCATGCACTGTGACGTCACAATGTATTATGACGTCATAATGTATCCGCATTATGACATCACAAGGAATTATGAGAGCGTAACTTGCAGGTATCATGACCAATTTCTCTTACCACAATTTGTGTCATATCTACTGGAGTATCATGAGCATGTATTATGACGTCACAATATATGATGACATGCTAATTAGCATGCACTGTGACATCACAATGTATTATGACGTCATAATGTATCCGCATTATGACATCACAAGTAAGTATGAGAGCGTAACTTGCAGGTATCATGACCAATTTCTCTTACACCAATTTGTGTCATATGTACTGGAGTATCATGAGCATGTATTATGACGTCACAATATATGATGACATGCTAATTAGCATGCACTGTGACGTCACAATATATTATGACGTCATAATGTATCCTCATTATGACATCACAAGGAATTATGAGAGCGTAACTTGCAGGTATCATGACCAATTTCTCTTACCCCAATTTGTGTCATATCTACTGGAGTATCATGAGCATGTATTATGACGTCACAATATATGATGGAATGCTAATTAGCATCCACTATGACGTCACAATATATTATGACGTCATAATGTATCCTCATTATGACATCACAAGGAATTATGAGAGCGTAACTTGCAGGTATCATGACCAATTTCTCTTACACCAAATTGTGTCATATGTACTGGAGTATCATGAGCATGTATTATGACGTCACAATATATGATGACATGCTAATTAGCATGCACTGTGACATCACAATGTATTATGACGTCATAATGTATCCACATTATGATATCACAAGGAATTATGAGAGCATAACTTCCAAGTATTATGATCAATTTCTCTGACCACAATTTGTGTCATATCTACTGGAGTATCATGAGCATGTATTATGATGTCACAATATATGATGACATGCTAATTAGCATACACTGTGACGTCACAATGTATTATGACGTCATAATGTATCCGCATTATGACATCACAAGTAATTATGAGAGCGTAACTTGCAGGTATCATGACCAATTTCTCTTACCCCAATTTTTGTCATATGTACTGGAGTATCATGAGCATCTATTATGACGTCACAATATATGATGACATGCTAATTAGCATGCACTGTGACGTCACAATGTATTATGACGTCATAATGTATCCGCATTATGACATCACAAGGAATTATGAGAGCGTAACTTGCAGGTATCATGATCAATTTCTCTTACCACAATTTGTGTCATATCTACTGGAGTATCATGAGCATGTATTATGACGTCACAATATACGATGACATGCTAATTAGCATCCACTATGACGTCACAATGTATTATGACGTCATAATGTATCCGCATTATGACATCACAAGGAATTATGAGAGCATAACTTGCAAGTATTATGACCAATTTCTCTGACCACAATTTGTGTCATATTTACTGGAGTATCATGAGCATGTATTATGACGTCACAATATATGATGACATGCTAATTAGTATGCACTATGACGTCACAATGTATTATGACGTCATAATGTATCCGCATTATGACATCACAAGGAATTATGAGAGCGTAACTTGCAAGTATTATGACCAATTTCTCTGACCACAATTTGTGTCATATGTACTGGAGTATCATGAGCATGTATTATGACGTCACAATATATGATGACATGCTAATTAGCATGCACTGTGATGTCACAATGTATTATGACGTCATAATGTATCCTCATTATGACATCACAAGGAATTATGAGAGCGTAACTTGCAGGTATCATGACCAATTTCTCTTACCACAATTTGTGTCATATCTACTGGAGTATCATGAGCATGTATTATGACGTCACAATATATGATGGCATGCTAATTAGCATCCACTATGACGTCACAATATATTATGACGTCATAATGTATCCTCATTATGACATCACAAGGAATTATGAGAGCGTAACTTGCAGGTATCATGACCAATTTCTCTTACACCAAATTGTGTCATATGTACTGGAGTATCATGAGCATGTATTATGACGTCACAATATATGATGACATGCTAATTAGCATGCACTGTGACATCACAATGTATTATGACGTCATAATGTATCCACATTATGATATCACAAGGAATTATGAGAGCATAACTTCCAAGTATTATGACCAATTTCTCTGACCACAATTTGTGTCATATCTACTGGAGTATCATGAGCATGTATTATGATGTTACAATATATGATGACATGCTAATTAGCATACACTGTGACGTCACAATGTATTATGACGTCATAATGTATCCGCATTATGACATCACAAGTAATTATGAGAGCGTAACTTGCAGGTATCATGACCAATTTCTCTTACCCCAATTTTTGTCATATGTACTGGAGTATCATGAGCATCTATTATGACGTCACAATATATGATGACATGCTAATTAGCATGCACTGTGACGTCACAATGTATTATGACGTCATAATGTATCCGCATTATGACATCACAAGGAATTATGAGAGCGTAACTTGCAGGTATCATGATCAATTTCTCTTACCACAATTTGTGTCATATCTACTGGAGTATCATGAGCTTGTATTATGACGTCACAATATACGATGACATGCTAATTAGCATCCACTATGACGTCACAATGTATTATGACGTCATAATGTATCCGCATTATGACATCACAAGGAATTATGAGAGCATAACTTGCAAGTATTATGACCAATTTCTCTGACCACAATTTGTGTCATATTTACTGGAGTATCATGAGCATGTATTATGACGTCACAATATATGATGACATGCTAATTAGCATGCTCTATGACGTCACAATGTATTATGACGTCATAATGTATCCGCATTATGACATCACAAGGAATTATGAGAGCATAACTTGCAAGTATTATGACCAATTTCTCTGACCACAATTTGTGTCATATGTACTGGAGTATCATGAGCATGTATTATGACGTCACAATATATGATGACATGCTAATTAGCATGCAGTGTGACGTCACAATATATTATGACGTCATAATGTATCCGCATTATGACATCACAAGGAATTATGAGAGCGTAACTTGCATGTATCATGACCAATTTCTCTCACCACAATTTGTGTCATATCTACTGGAGTATCATGAGCATGTATTATGACGTCACAATATATGATGACATGCTAATTAGCATGCACTGTGACGTCACAATGTATTATGACGTCATAATGTATCCGCATTATGACATCACAAGTAATTATGAGAGCGTAACTTGCAGGTATCATGACCAATATCTCTTACCCCAATTTTTGTCATATGTACTGGAGTATCATGAGCATGTATTATGACGTCACAATATATGATGACATGCTAATTAGCATGCACTGTGACGTCACAATGTATTATGACGTCATAATGTATCCGCATTATGACATCACAAGGAATTATGAGAGCGTAACTTGCAGGTATCATGACCAATTTCTCTGACCACAATTTGTGTCATATCTACTGGAGTATCATGAGCATGTATTATGACGTCACAATATATGATGACATGCTAATTAGCATGCACTATGACGTCACAATGTATTCTGACGTCATAATGTATCCGCATTATGACATCACAAGTAATTATGAGAGCGTAACTTGCAGGTATCAGGACCAATTTCTCTTACCACAATTTGTGTCATATCTACTGGAGTATCATGAGCATGTATTATGACGTCACAATATATGATGACATGCTAATTAGCATGCACTGTGACGTCACAATGTATTATGACGTCATAATGTATCCACATTATGACATCACAAGTTATTATGAGAGCGTAACTTGCAAGTATTATGACCAATTTCTCTGACCACAATTTGTGTCATATCTACTGGAGTATCATGAGCATGTATTATGACGTCACAATATATGATGACATGCTAATTAGCATGCACTATGACGTCACAATGTATTCTGACGTCATAATGTATCCGCATTATGACATCACAAGTAATTATGAGAGCGTAACTTGCAGGTATCATGACCAATTTCTCTTACCCCAATTTGTGTCATATGTACTGGAGCATCATGAGCATGTATTATGACGTCACAATATATGATGACATGCTAATTCGCATGCACTGTCACGTCACAATGTATTATGACGTCATAATGTATCCTCATTATGACATCACAAGGAATTATGAGAGCGTAACTTGCAGGTATCATGACCAATTTCTCTTACCACAATTTGTGTCATATCTACTGGAGTATCATGAGCATGTATTATGACGTCACAATATATGATGGCATGCTAATTAGCATCCACTATGACGTCACAATATATTATGACGTCATAATGTATCCTCATTATGACATCACAAGGAATTATGAGAGCGTAACTTGCAGGTATCATGACCAATTTCTCTTACACCAATTTGTGTCATATGTACTGGAGTATCATGAGCATGTATTATGACGTCACAATATATGATGACATGCTAATTAGCATGCACTGTGACGTCACTATGTATTATGACGTCATAAAGTATCCGCATTATGACATCACAAGGAATTATGAGAGCGTAACTTGCAGGTATCATGACCAATTTCTCTTACACCAAATTGTGTCATATGTACTGGAGTATCATGAGCATGTATTATGACGTCACAATATATGATGACATGCTAATTAGCATGCACTGTGACATCACAATGTATTATGACGTCATAATGTATCCACATTATGATATCACAAGGAATTATGAGAGCATAACTTCCAAGTATTATGACCAATTTCTCTGACCACAATTTGTGTCATATCTACTGGAGTATCATGAGCATGTATTATGATGTCACAGTATATGATGACATGCTAATTAGCATGCACTTTGACGTCACAATGTATTATGACGTCATAATGTATCCGCATTATGACATCACAAGGAATTATGAGAGCGTAACTTGCAGGTATCATGACCAATTTCTCTTAGCACAATTTGTGTCATATCTACTGGAGTATCATGAGCATGTATTATGACGTCACAATATATGATGACATGCTAATTAGCATACACTGTGACGTCACAATGTATTATGACGTCATAATGTATCCGCATTATGATATCGCAAGTAATTATGAGAGCGTAACTTGCAGGTATCATGACCAATTTCTCTTACCCCAATTTTTGTCATATGTACTGGAGTATCATGAGCATCTATTATGACGTCACAATATATGATGACATGCTAATTAGCATGCACTGTGACGTCACAATGTATTATGACGTCATAATGTATCCGCATTATGACATCACAAGGAATTATGAGAGCGTAACTTGCAGGTATCATGATCAATTTCTCTTACCACAATTTGTGTCATATCTACTGGAGTATCATGAGCATGTATTATGACGTCACAATATACGATGACATGCTAATTAGCATCCACTATGACATCACAATGTATTATGACGTCATAATGTATCCGCATTATGACATCACAAGGAATTATGAGAGCATAACTTGCAAGTATTATGACCAATTTCTCTGACCACAATTTGTGTCATATTTACTGGAGTATCATGAGCATGTATTATGACGTCACAATATATGATGACATGCTAATTAGCATGCACTATGACGTCACAATGTATTATGACGTCATAATGTATCCGCATTATGACATCACAAGGAATTATGAGAGCATAACTTGCAAGTATTATGACCAATTTCTCTGACCACAATTTGTGTCATATGTACTGGAGTATCATGAGCATGTATTATGACGTCACAATAAATGATGACATGCTAATTAGCATGCAGTGTGACGTCACAATGTATTATGACGTCATAATATATCCGCATTATGACATCACAAGGAATTATGAGAGCGTAACTTGCATGTATCATGACCAATTTCTCTCACCACAATTTGTGTCATATCTACTGGAGTATCATGAGCATGTATTATGACGTCACAATATATGATGACATGCTAATTAGCATGCACTGTGACGTCACAATGTATTCTGACGTCATAATGTATCCGCATTATGACATCACAAGTAATTATGAGAGCGTAACTTGCAGGTATCATGACCAATTTTTCTTACCCCAATTTTTGTCATATGTACTGGAGTATCATGAGCATATATTATGACGTCACAATATATGATGACATGCTAATTAGCATGCACTGTGACGTCACAATGTATTATGACGTCATAATGTATCCGCATTATGACATCACAAGGAATTATGAGAGCGTAACTTGCAGGTATCATGACCAATTTCTCTTACCACAATTTGTGTCATATCTACTGGAGTATCATGAGCATGTATTATGACGTCACAATATATGATGACATGCTAATTAGCATGCACTGTGACATCACAATGTATTATGACGTCATAATGTATCCGCATTATGACATCACAAGTAAGTATGAGAGCGTAACTTGCAGGTATCATGACCAATTTCTCTTACACCAATTTGTGTCATATGTACTGGAGTATCATGAGCATGTATTATGACGTCACAATATATGATGACATGCTAATTAGCATGCACTGTGACGTCACAATATATTATGACGTCATAATGTATCCTCATTATGACATCACAAGGAATTATGAGAGCGTAACTTGCAGGTATCATGACCAATTTCTCTTACCCCAATTTGTGTCATATCTACTGGAGTATCATGAGCATGTATTATGACGTCACAATATATGATGGAATGCTAATTAGCATCCACTATGACGTCACAATATATTATGACGTCATAATGTATCCTCATTATGACATCACAAGGAATTATGAGAGCGTAACTTGCAGGTATCATGACCAATTTCTCTTACACCAAATTGTGTCATATGTACTGGAGTATCATGAGCATGTATTATGACGTCACAATATATGATGACATGCTAATTAGCATGCACTGTGACATCACAATGTATTATGACGTCATAATGTATCCACATTATGATATCACAAGGAATTATGAGAGCATAACTTCCAAGTATTATGACCAATTTCTCTGACCACAATTTGTGTCATATCTACTGGAGTATCATGAGCATGTATTATGATGTCACAATATATGATGACATGCTAATTAGCATACACTGTGACGTCACAATGTATTATGACGTCATAATGTATCCGCATTATGACATCACAAGTAATTATGAGAGCGTAACTTGCAGGTATCATGACCAATTTCTCTTACCCCAATTTTTGTCATATGTACTGGAGTATCATGAGCATCTATTATGACGTCACAATATATGATGACATGCTAATTAGCATGCACTGTGACGTCACAATGTATTATGACGTCATAATGTATCCGCATTATGACATCACAAGGAATTATGAGAGCGTAACTTGCAGGTATCATGATCAATTTCTCTTACCACAATTTGTGTCATATCTACTGGAGTATCATGAGCATGTATTATGACGTCACAATATACGATGACATGCTAATTAGCATCCACTATGACGTCACAATGTATTATGACGTCATAATGTATCCGCATTATGACATCACAAGGAATTATGAGAGCATAACTTGCAAGTATTATGACCAATTTCTCTGACCACAATTTGTGTCATATCTACTGGAGTATCATGAGCATGTATTATGACGTCACAATATATGATGACATGCTAATTAGCATGCACTATGACGTCACAATGTATTCTGACGTCATAATGTATCCGCATTATGACATCACAAGTAATTATGAGAGCGTAACTTGCAGGTATCATGACCAATTTCTCTTACCCCAATTTGTGTCATATGTACTGGAGCATCATGAGCATGTATTATGACGTCACAATATATGAGGACATGCTAATTAGCATGCACTGTCACGTCACAATGTATTATGACGTCATAATGTATCCTCATTATGACATCACAAGGAATTATGAGAGCGTAACTTGCAGGTATCATGACCAATTTCTCTTACCACAATTTGTGTCATATCTACTGGAGTATCATGAGCATGTATTATGACGTCACAATATATGATGGCATGCTAATTAGCATCCACTATGACGTCACAATATATTATGACGTCATAATGTATCCTCATTATGACATCACAAGGAATTATGAGAGCGTAACTTGCAGGTATCATGACCAATTTCTCTTACACCAATTTGTGTCATATGTACTGGAGTATCATGAGCATGTATTATGACGTCACAATATATGATGACATGCTAATTAGCATGCACTGTGACGTCACTATGTATTATGACGTCATAAAGTATCCGCATTATGACATCACAAGGAATTATGAGAGCGTAACTTGCAGGTATCATGACCAATTTCTCTTACACCAAATTGTGTCATATGTACTGGAGTATCATGAGCATGTATTATGACGTCACAATATATGATGACATGCTAATTAGCATGCACTGTGACATCACAATGTATTATGACGTCATAATGTATCCACATTATGATATCACAAGGAATTATGAGAGCATAACTTCCAAGTATTATGACCAATTTCTCTGACCACAATTTGTGTCATATCTACTGGAGTATCATGAGCATGTATTATGATGTCACAATATATGATGACATGCTAATTAGCATACACTGTGACGTCACAATGTATTATGACGTCATAATGTATCCGCATTATGACATCACAAGTAATTATGAGAGCGTAACTTGCAGGTATCATGACCAATTTCTCTTACCCCAATTTTTGTCATATGTACTGGAGTATCATGAGCATCTATTATGACGTCACAATATATGATGACATGCTAATTAGCATGCACTGTGACGTCACAATGTATTATGACGTCATAATGTATCCGCATTATGACATCACAAGGAATTATGAGAGCGTAACTTGCAGGTATCATGATCAATTTCTCTTACCACAATTTGTGTCATATCTACTGGAGTATCATGAGCATGTATTATGACGTCACAATATACGATGACATGCTAATTAGCATCCACTATGACGTCACAATGTATTATGACGTCATAATGTATCCGCATTATGACATCACAAGGAATTATGAGAGCATAACTTGCAAGTATTATGACCAATTTCTCTGACCACAATTTGTGTCATATTTACTGGAGTATCATAAGCATGTATTATGACGTCACAATATATGATGACATGCTAATTAGCATGCACTGTGATGTCACAATGTATTATGACGTCATAATGTATCCTCATTATGACATCACAAGGAATTATGAGAGCGTAACTTGCAGGTATCATGACCAATTTCTCTTACCACAATTTGTGTCATATCTACTGGAGTATCATGAGCATGTATTATGACGTCACAATATATGATGGCATGCTAATTAGCATCCACTATGACGTCACAATATATTATGACGTCATAATGTATCCTCATTATGACATCACAAGGAATTATGAGAGCGTAACTTGCAGGTATCATGACCAATTTCTCTTACACCAAATTGTGTCATATGTACTGGAGTATCATGAGCATGTATTATGACGTCACAATATATGATGACATGCTAATTAGCATGCACTGTGACATCACAATGTATTATGACGTCATAATGTATCCACATTATGATATCACAAGGAATTATGAGAGCATAACTTCCAAGTATTATGACCAATTTCTCTGACCACAATTTGTGTCATATCTACTGGAGTATCATGAGCATGTATTATGATGTTACAATATATGATGACATGCTAATTAGCATACACTGTGACGTCACAATGTATTATGACGTCATAATGTATCCGCATTATGACATCACAAGTAATTATGAGAGCGTAACTTGCAGGTATCATGACCAATTTCTCTTACCCCAATTTTTGTCATATGTACTGGAGTATCATGAGCATCTATTATGACGTCACAATATATGATGACATGCTAATTAGCATGCACTGTGACGTCACAATGTATTATGACGTCATTATGTATCCGCATTATGACATCACAAGGAATTATGAGAGCGTAACTTGCAGGTATCATGATCAATTTCTCTTACCACAATTTGTGTCATATCTACTGGAGTATCATGAGCATGTATTATGACGTCACAATATACGATGACATGCTAATTAGCATCCACTATGACGTCACAATGTATTATGACGTCATAATGTATCCGCATTATGACATCACAAGGAATTATGAGAGCATAACTTGCAAGTATTATGACCAATTTCTCTGACCACAATTTGTGTCATATTTACTGGAGTATCATGAGCATGTATTATGACGTCACAATATATGATGACATGCTAATTAGCATGCACTATGACGTCACAATGTATTATGACGTCATAATGTATCCGCATTATGACATCACAAGGAATTATGAGAGCATAACTTGCAAGTATTATGACCAATTTCTCTGACCACAATTTGTGTCATATGTACTGGAGTATCATGAGCATGTATTATGACGTCACAATATATGATGACATGCTAATTAGCATGCAGTGTGACGTCACAATATATTATGACGTCATAATGTATCCGCATTATGACATCACAAGGAATTATGAGAGCGTAACTTGCATGTATCATGACCAATTTCTCTCACCACAATTTGTGTCATATCTACTGGAGTATCATGAGCATGTATTATGACGTCACAATATATGATGACATGCTAATTAGCATGCACTGTGACGTCACAATGTATTATGACGTCATAATGTATCCGCATTATGACATCACAAGTAATTATGAGAGCGTAACTTGCAGGTATCATGACCAATATCTCTTACCCCAATTTTTGTCATATGTACTGGAGTATCATGAGCATGTATTATGACGTCACAATATATGATGACATGCTAATTAGCATGCACTGTGACGTCACAATGTATTATGACGTCATAATGTATCCGCATTATGACATCACAAGGAATTATGAGAGCGTAACTTGCAGGTATCATGACCAATTTCTCTGACCACAATTTGTGTCATATCTACTGGAGTATCATGAGCATGTATTATGACGTCACAATATATGATGACATGCTAATTAGCATGCACTATGACGTCACAATGTATTCTGACGTCATAATGTATCCGCATTATGACATCACAAGTAATTATGAGAGCGTAACTTGCAGGTATCAGGACCAATTTCTCTTACCACAATTTGTGTCATATCTACTGTAGTATCATGAGCATGTATTATGACGTCACAATATATGATGACATGCTAATTAGCATGCACTGTGACGTCACAATGTATTATGACGTCATAATGTATCCACATTATGACATCACAAGTTATTATGAGAGCGTAACTTGCAAGTATTATGACCAATTTCTCTGACCACAATTTATGTCATATCTACTGGAGTATCATGAGCATGTATTATGACGTCACAATATATGATGACATGCTAATTAGCATGCACTATGACGTCACAATGTATTCTGACGTCATAATGTATCCGCATTATGACATCACAAGTAATTATGAGAGCGTAACTTGCAGGTATCATGACCAATTTCTCTTACCCCAATTTGTGTCATATGTACTGGAGCATCATGAGCATGTATTATGACGTCACAATATATGATGACATGCTAATTAGCATGCACTGTCACGTCACAATGTATTATGACGTCATAATGTATCCTCATTATGACATCACAAGGAATTATGAGAGCGTAACTTGCAGGTATCATGACCAATTTCTCTTACCACAATTTGTGTCATATCTACTGGAGTATCATGAGCATGTATTATGACGTCACAATATATGATGGCATGCTAATTAGCATCCACTATGACGTCACAATATATTATGACGTCATAATGTATCCTCATTATGACATCACAAGGAATTATGAGAGCGTAACTTGCAGGTATCATGACCAATTTCTCTTACACCAATTTGTGTCATATGTACTGGAGTATCATGAGCATGTATTATGACGTCACAATATATGATGACATGCTAATTAGCATGCACTGTGACGTCACTATGTATTATGACGTCATAAAGTATCCGCATTATGACATCACAAGGAATTATGAGAGCGTAACTTGCAGGTATCATGACCAATTTCTCTTACACCAAATTGTGTCATATGTACTGGAGTATCATGAGCATGTATTATGACGTCACAATATATGATGACATGCTAATTAGCATGCACTGTGACATCACAATGTATTATGACGTCATAATGTATCCACATTATGATATCACAAGGAATTATGAGAGCATAACTTCCAAGTATTATGACCAATTTCTCTGACCACAATTTGTGTCATATCTACTGGAGTATCATGAGCATGTATTATGATGTCACAGTATATGATGACATGCTAATTAGCATGCACTGTGACGTCACAATGTATTATGACGTCATAATGTATCCGCATTATGACATCACAAGGAATTATGAGAGCGTAACTTGCAGGTATCATGACCAATTTCTCTTAGCACAATTTGTGTCATATCTACTGGAGTATCATGAGCATGTATTATGACGTCACAATATATGATGACATGCTAATTAGCATACACTGTGACGTCACAATGTATTATGACGTCATAATGTATCCGCATTATGATATCGCAAGTAATTATGAGAGCGTAACTTGCAGGTATCATGACCAATTTCTCTTACCCCAATTTTTGTCATATGTACTGGAGTATCATGAGCATCTATTATGACGTCACAATATATGATGACATGCTAATTAGCATGCACTGTGACGTCACAATGTATTATGACGTCATAATGTATCCGCATTATGACATCACAAGGAATTATGAGAGCGTAACTTGCAGGTATCATGATCAATTTCTCTTACCACAATTTGTGTCATATCTACTGGAGTATCATGAGCATGTATTATGACGTCACAATATACGATGACATGCTAATTAGCATCCACTATGACATCACAATGTATTATGACGTCATAATGTATCCGCATTATGACATCACAAGGAATTATGAGAGCATAACTTGCAAGTATTATGACCAATTTCTCTGACCACAATTTGTGTCATATTTACTGGAGTATCATGAGCATGTATTATGACGTCACAATATATGATGACATGCTAATTAGCATGCACTATGACGTCACAATGTATTATGACGTCATAATGTATCCGCATTATGACATCACAAGGAATTATGAGAGCATAACTTGCAAGTATTATGACCAATTTCTCTGACCACAATTTGTGTCATATGTACTGGAGTATCATGAGCATGTATTATGACGTCACAATAAATGATGACATGCTAATTAGCATGCAGTGTGACGTCACAATGTATTATGACGTCATAATATATCCGCATTATGACATCACAAGGAATTATGAGAGCGTAACTTGCATGTATCATGACCAATTTCTCTCACCACAATTTGTGTCATATCTACTGGAGTATCATGAGCATGTATTATGACGTCACAATATATGATGACATGCTAATTAGCATGCACTGTGACGTCACAATGTATTCTGACGTCATAATGTATCCGCATTATGACATCACAAGTAATTATGAGAGCGTAACTTGCAGGTATCATGACCAATTTTTCTTACCCCAATTTTTGTCATATGTACTGGAGTATCATGAGCATATATTATGACGTCACAATATATGATGACATGCTAATTAGCATGCACTGTGACGTCACAATGTATTATGACGTTATAATGTATCCGCATTATGACATCACAAGGAATTATGAGAGCGTAACTTGCAGGTATCATGACCAATTTCTCTGACCACAATTTGTGTCATATCTACTGGAGTATCATGAGCATGTATTATGACGTCACAATATATGATGACATGCTAATTAGCATGCACTATGACGTCACAATGTATTCTGACGTCATAATGTATCCGCATTATGACATCACAAGTAATTATGAGAGCGTAACTTGCAGGTATCAGGACCAATTTCTCTTACCACAATTTGTGTCATATCTACTGGAGTATCATGAGCATGTATTATGACGTCACAATATATGATGACATGCTAATTAGCATGCACTGTGACGTCACAATGTATTATGACGTCATAATGTATCCGCATTATGACATCACAAGGAATTATGAGAGCGTAACTTGCAGGTATCATGACCAATTTCTCTGACCACAATTTGTGTCATATCTACTGGAGTATCATGAGCATGTATTATGACGTCACAATATATGATGACATGCTAATTAGCATGCACTATGACCTCACAATGTATTCTGACGTCATAATGTATCCGCATTATGACATCACAAGGAATTATGAGAGCATAACTTGCAAGTATTATGACCAATTTCTCTGACCACAATTTGTGTCATATCTACTGGAGTATCATGAGCGTGTATTATGACATCACAATATATGATGACATGCTAATTAGCATGCACTATGACGTCACAATGTATTCTGACGTCATAATGTATCCGCATTATGACATCAAAAGTAATTATGAGAGCGTAACTTGCAGGTATCATGACCAATTTTTCATACCCCAATTTGTGTCATATGTACTGGAGTATCATGAGCATGTATTATGACGTCACAATATATGATGGCATGCTAACTGGCGTGCACTGTGACACCACAATGTATTATGACGTCATAATGTATCCGCATTATGACATCACAAGTAATTATGAGAGCGTAACTTGCAGGTATCAGGACCAATTTCTCTTACCACAATTTGTGTCATATGTACTGGAGTATCATGAGCATGTATTATGACGTCACAATATATGATGATATGCTAATTAGCATGCACTGTGACGTCACAATGAATTATGACGTTATAATGTATCCGCATTATGACATCACAAGTAATTATGAGAGCGTAACTTGCAGGTATCATGATCAATTTCTCTTACCACAATTTGTGTCATATCTACTGGAGTATCATGAGCATGTATTATGACGTCACAATATATGATGACATGCTAATTAGCATCCACTGTGACGTCACAATGTATTATGACGTCATAATGTATCCGCATTACGACATCACAAGGAATTATGAGAGCGTAACTTGCAGGTATCATGACCAATTTCTCTCACCCCAATTTGTGTCATATGTACTGGAGTATCATGAGCATGTATTATGACGTCACAATATATGATGACATGCTAATTAGCATGCACTGTGACATCACTATGTATTATGACGTCATAATGTATCCGCATTATGACATCACAAGGAATTATGAGAGCGTAACATGCAGGTATCATGACCAATTTCTCTGACCACAATTTGTGTCATATCTACTGGAGTATCATGAGCATGTATTATGACGTCAGAGTATATGATATGCTAATTAGCATGCACTGTAACGTCACAATGTATTATGACGTCATAATATATCCGCATTATGACTTACAAAGTAATTATGAGAGCGTAACTTGCAGGTATCATGACCAATTTCTCTGACCACAATTTGTGTCATATCTACTGGAGTATCATGAGCATGTATTATGACGTCACAATATATGATGACATGCTAATTAGCATGCACTATGATGTCACAATGTATTATGACGTCATAATGTATCCGCATTATGACATCACAAGGAATTATGAGAGCATAACTTGCAAGTATTATGACCAATTTCTCTGACCACAATTTGTGTCATATCTACTGGAGTATCATGAGCATGTATTATGACATCACAATATATGATGACATGCTAATTAGCATGAACTATGACGTCACAATGTATTCTGACGTCATAATGTATCCGCATTATGACATCAAAAGTAATTATGAGAGCGTAACTTGCAGGTATCATGACCAATTTCTCATACCCCAATTTGTGTCATATGTACTGGAGTATCATGAGCATGTATTATGACGTCACAATATATGATGACATGCTAACTGGCGTGCACTGTGACATCACAATGTATTATGACGTCATAATGTATCCGCATTATGACATCACAAGTAATTATGAGAGCGTAACTTGCAGGTATCATGACCAATTTCTCTTACCACAATTTGTGTCATATCTACTGGAGTATCATGAGCATGTATTATGACATCACAATATATGATGACATGCTAATTAGCATGCACTATGACGTCACAATGTATTCTGACGTCATAATGTATCCGCATTATGACATCAAAAGTAATTATGAGAGCGTAACTTGCAGGTATCATGACCAATTTCTCATACCCCAATTTGTGTCATATGTACTGGAGTATCATGAGCATGTATTATGACGTCACAATATATGATGACATGCTAACTGGCGTGCACTGTGACATCACAATGTATTATGACGTCATAATGTATCCGCATTATGACATCACAAGTAATTATGAGAGCGTAACTTGCAGGTATCAGGACCAATTTCTCTGACCCCAATTTGTGTCATATGTACTGGAGTATCATGAGCATGTATTATGACGTCACAATATATGATGATATGCTAATTAGCATGCACTGTGACGTCACAATGAATTATGACGTTATAATGTATCCGCATTATGACATCACAAGTAATTATGAGAGCGTAACTTGCAGGTATCATGATCAATTTCTCTTACCACAATTTGTGTCATATCTACTGGAGTATCATGAGCATGTATTATGACGTCACAATATATGATGACATGCTAATTAGCATCCACTATGACATCACAATGTATTATGACGTCATAATGTATCCGCATTATGACATCACAAGGAATTATGAGAGCGTAACTTGCAGGTATCATGACCAATTTCTCTCACCCCAATTTGTGTCATATGTACTGGAGTATCATGAGCATGTATTTTGACGTCACAATATATGATGACATGCTAATTAGCATGCACTGTGACGTCACTATGTATTATGACGTCATAATGTATCCGCATTATGACATCACAAGGAATTATGAGAGCGTAACTTGCAGGTATCATGACCAATTTCTCTGACCACAATTTGTGTCATATCTACTGGAGCATCATGAGCATGTATTATGACGTCAGAGTATATTATGACATGCTAATTAGCATGCACTGTAACGTCACAATGTATTATGACGTCATAATATATCCGCATTATGACTTACAAAGTAATTATGAGAGCGTAACTTGCAGGTATCATGACCAATTTCTCTGACCACAATTTGTGTCATATCTACTGGAGTATCATGAGCATGTATTATGATGTCACAATATATGATGACATGCTAATTAGCATGCACTATGATGTCACAATGTATTATGACGTCATAATGTATCCGCATTATGACATCACAAGGAATTATGAGAGCATAACTTGCAAGTATTATGACCAATTTCTCTGACCACAATTTGTGTCATATCTACTGGAGTATCATGAGCATGTATTATGACATCACAATATATGATGACATGCTAATTAGCATGCACTATGACGTCACAATGTATTCTGACGTCATAATGTATCCGCATTATGACATCAAAAGTAATTATGAGAGCGTAACTTGCAGGTATCATGACCAATTTCTCATACCCCAATTTGTGTCATATGTACTGGAGTATCATGAGCATGTATTATGACGTCACAATATATGATGACATGCTAACTGGCGTGCACTGTGACATCACAATGTATTATGACGTCATAATGTATCCGCATTATGACATCACAAGTAATTATGAGAGCGTAACTTGCAGGTATCAGGACCAATTTCTCTTACCACAATTTGTGTCATATGTACTGGAGTATCATGAGCATGTATTATGACGTCACAATATATGATGATATGCTAATTAGCATGCACTGTGACGTCACAATGAATTATGACGTTATAATGTATCCGCATTATGACATCACAAGTAATTATGAGAGCGTAACTTGCAGGTATCATGATCAATTTCTCTTACCACAATTTGTGTCATATCTACTGGAGTATCATGAGCATGTATTATGACGTCACAATATATGATGACATGCTAACTGGCGTGCACTGTGACATCACAATGTATTCTGACGTCATAATGTATCCGCATTATGACATCACAAGTAATTATGAGAGCGTAACTTGCAGGTATCAGGACCAATTTCTCTTACCCCAATTTGTGTCATATGTACTGGAGTATCATGAGCATGTATTATGACGTCACAATATATGATGATATGCTAATTAGCATGCACTGTGACGTCACAATGAATTATGACGTTATAATGTATCCGCATTATGACATCACAAGTAATTATGAGAGCGTAACTTGCAGGTATCATGATCAATTTCTCTTACCACAATTTGTGTCATATCTACTGGAGTATCATGAGCATGTATTATGACGTCACAATATATGATGACATGCTAATTAGCATCCACTATGACGTCACAATGTATTATGACGTCATAATGTATCCGCATTATGACATCACAAGGAATTATGAGAGCATAACTTGCAAGTATTATGACCAATTTCTCTGACCACAATTTGTGTCATATCTACTGGAGTATCATGAGCATGTATTATGACGTCACAATATATGATGACATGCTAATTAGCATGCACTATGATGTCACAATGTATTATGACGTCATAATGTATCCGCATTATGACATCACAAGTAATTATGAGAACGTAACTTGCAGGTATCATGACCAATTTCTCATACCCCAATTTGTGTCATATGTACTGGAGTATCATGAGCATGTATTATGACGTCACAATATATGATGACATGCTAACTGGCATGCACTGTGATATCACAATGTATTATGACGTCATAATGTATCCGCATTATGACATCAGAAGGAATTATGAGAGCGTAACTTGCAGGTATCATGACCAATTTCTCTTACCACAATTTGTGTCATATCTACTGGAGTATCATGAGCATGTATTATGACGTCAAAATATATGATGACATGCTAATTAGCATGCACTGTGACGTCACAATGTATTATGACGTCATAATGTATCCGCATTATGACATCACAAGTAATTATGAGAGCGTAACTTGCAGGTATCATGACAAATTTCTCTTACCCCAATTTGTGTAATATGTACTGGAGTATCATGAGCATGTATTATGACGTCACAATATATGATGACATGCTAATTAGCATGCACTGTGACGTCACAATGTATTATGACGTCATAATGTATCCGCATTATGACATCACAAGGAATTATGAGAGCGTAACTTGCAGGTATCATGACCAATTTCTCTCACCACAATTTGTGTCATATCTACTGGAGTATCATGAGCATGTATTATGACGTCACAATATATGATGACATGCTAATTAGCATGCACTGTGACGTCACAATGTATTATGACGTCATAATGTATCCGCATTATGACATCACAAGTAAGTATGAGAGCGTAACTTGCAGGTATCATGACCAATTTCTCTTACACCAAATTGTGTCATATGTACTGGAGTATCATGAGCATGCATTATGACGTCACAATATATGATGACATGCTAATAAGCATGCACTGTGACGTCACAATGTATTATGACGTCATAATGTATCCGCATTATGACATCACAAGGAATTATGAGAGCGTAACTTGCAAGTATTATGACCAATTTCTCTGACCACAATTTGTGTCATATCTACTGGAGTTTCATGACCATGTATTATGACGTCACAATACATGATGACATGCTAATTAGCATGCACTATGATGTCACAATGTATTATGACGTCATAATGTATCCGCATTATGACATCACAAGGATTTATGAGAGCATAACTTGCAAGCATTATGACCAATTTCTCTGACCACAATTTGTGTCATATCTACTGGAGTATCATGAGCATGTATTATGACGTCACAATATATGATGACATGCTAATTAGCATGCACTATGACGTCACAATGTATTCTGACGTCATAATGTATCCGCATTATGACATCATAAGTAATTATGACTGCGTAACTTGCAGGTATCATGACCAATTTCTCTTACCACAATTTGTGTCATATGTACTGGAGTATCATGAGCATGTATTATGACGTCAAAATATATGATGACATGCTAATTAGCATGCACTGTGACGTCACAATGTATTATGACGTCATAATGTATCCGCATTATGACATCACAAGGAATTATGAGAGCGTAACTTGCAGGTATCATGACCAATTTCTCTGACCACAATTTGTGTCATATATACTGGAGTATCATGAGCATGTATTATGACGTCACAGTATATGATGACATGCTAACTAGCATGCACTGTAACGTCACAATATATTATGACGTCATAATATATCCGCATTATGACATCACAAGTAATTTTGAGAGCGTAACTTGCAGGTATCATGACCAATTTCTCTTACCCCAATTTGTGTCATATGTACTGGAGTATCATGAGCATGTATTATGACGTCACAATATATAATGACATGCTAATTAGCATGCACTGTGACGTCACAATGTATTATGACGTTATAATGTATCCGCATTATGACATCACAAGTAATTATGAGAGCGTAACTTGCAGGTATCATGATCAATTTCTCTTACCACAATTTGTGTCATATCTACTGGAGTATCATGAGCATGTATTATGACGTCACAATATATGATGACATGCTAATTAGCATCCACTATGACGTCACAATGTATTATGACGTCATAATGTATCCGCATTATGACATCACAAGGAATTATGAGAGCATAACTTGCAAGTATTATGACCAATTTCTCTGACCACAATTTGTGTCATATCTACTGGAGTATCATGAGCATGTATTATGACGTCACAATATATGATGACATGCTAATTAGCATGCACTATGATGTCACAATGTATTATGACGTCATAATGTATCCGCATTATGACATCACAAGTAATTATGAGAACGTAACTTGCAGGTATCATGACCAATTTCTCATACCCCAATTTGTGTCATATATACTGGAGTATCATGAGCATGTATTATGACGTCACAATATATGATGACATGCTAACTGGCATGCACTGTGACATCACAATGTATTATGACGTCATAATTTATCCGCATTATGACATCACAAGGAATTATGAGAGCGTAACTTGCAGGTATCATGACCAATTTCTCTTACCACAATTTGTGTCATATCTACTGGAGTATCATGAGCATGTATTATGACGTCACAATATATGATGACATGCTAATTAGCATGCACTGTGACGTCACAATGTATTATGACGTCATAATATATCCGCATTATGACATCACAAGTAATTATGAGAGGGTAACTTGCAGGTATCATGACCAATTTCTCTTACCCCAATTTGTGTAATATGTACTGGAGTATCATGAGCATGTATTATGACGTCACAATATATGATGACATGCTAATTAGCATGCACTGTGACGTCACAATGTATTATGACGTCATAATGTATCCGCATTATGACATCACAAGGAATTATGAGAGCGTAACTTGCAGGTATCATGACCAATTTCTCTCACCACAATTTTTGTCATATCTACTGGAGTATCATGAGCATGTATTATGACGTCACAATATATGATGACATGCTAATTAGCATGCACTGTGACGTCACAATGTATTATGACGTCATAATGTATACGCATTATGACATCACAAGTAATTATGAGAGCGTAACTTGCAGGTATCATGACCAATTTCTCTTACCCCAATTTTTGTCATATGTACTGGAGTATCATGAGCATGTATTATGACGTCACAATATATGATGACATGCTAATTAGCATGCACTGTGACGTCACAATGTATTATGACGTCATAATGTATCCGCATTATGACATCACAAGGAATTATGAGAGCGTAACTTGCAGGTATCATGATCAATTTCTCTTACCACAATTTGTGTCATATCTACTGGAGTATCATGAGCATGTATTATGACGTCACAATATATGATGACGTGCTAATTAGCATGCACTGTGACGTCACAATGTATTATGACGTCATAATGTATCCGCATTATGACATCACAAGTAATTATGAGAACGTAACTTGCAGGTATCATGACCAATTTCTCATACCCCAATTTGTGTCATATATACTGGAGTATCATGAGCATGTATTATGACGTCACAATATATGATGACATGCTAACTGGCATGCACTGTGACATCACAATGTATTATGACGTCATAATGTATCCGCATTATGACATCACAAGGAATTATGAGAGCGTAACTTGCAGGTATCATGACCAATTTCTCTTACCACAATTTGTGTCATATCTACTGGAGTATCATGAGCATGTATTATGACGTCACAATATATGATGACATGCTAATTAGCATGCACTGTGACGTCACAATGTATTATGACGTCATAATATATCCGCATTATGACATCACAAGTAATTATGAGAGGGTAACTTGCAGGTATCATGACCAATTTCTCTTACCCCAATTTGTGTAATATGTACTGGAGTATCATGAGCATGTATTATGACGTCACAATATATGATGACATGCTAATTAGCATGCACTGTGATGTCACAATGTATTATGACGTCATAATGTATCCGCATTATGACATCACAAGGAATTATGAGAGCGTAACTTGCAGGTATCATGACCAATTTCTCTCACCACAATTTTTGTCATATCTACTGGAGTATCATGAGCATGAATTATGACGTCACAATATATGATGACATGCTAATTAGCATGCACTGTGACGTCACAATGTATTATGACGTCATAATGTATACGCATTATGACATCACAAGTAATTATGAGAGCGTAACTTGCAGGTATCATGACCAATTTCTCTTACCCCAATTTTTGTCATATGTACTGGAGTATCATGAGCATGTATTATGACGTCACAATATATGATGACATGCTAATTAGCATGCACTGTGACGTCACAATGTATTATGACGTCATAATGTATCCGCATTATGACATCACAAGGAATTATGAGAGCGTAACTTGCAGGTATCATGATCAATTTCTCTTACCACAATTTGTGTCATATCTACTGGAGTATCATGAGCATGTATTATGACGTCACAATATATGATGACGTGCTAATTAGCATGCACTGTGACGTCACAATGTATTATGACGTCATAATGTATCCGCATTATGACATCACAAGGAATTATGAGAGCGTAACTTGCAGGTATCATGACCAATTTCTCTCACCACAATTTGTGTCATATCTACTGGAGTATCATGAGCATGTATTATGACGTCACAATATATGATGACGTGCTAATTAGCATGCACTGTGACGTCACAATGTATTATGACGTCATAATGTATCCGCATTATGACATCACAAGGAATTATGAGAGCGTAACTTGCAGGTATCATGACCAATTCCTCTTACACCAATTTGTGTCATATGTACTGGAGTATCATGAGCATGTATTATGACGTCACAATATATGATGACATGCTAATTAGCATGCACTGTGACGTCACAATGTATTATGACGTCATAATGTATCCGCATTATGACATCACAAGGAATTATGAGAGCGTAACTTGCAGGTATCATGATCAATTTCTCTTACCACAATTTGTGTCATATCTACTGGAGTATCATGAGCATGTATTATGACGTCACAATATATGATGACGTGCTAATTAGCATGCACTGTGACGTCACAATGTATTATGACGTCATAATGTATCCGCATTATGACATCACAAGGAATTATGAGAGCGTAACTTGCAGGTATCATGACCAATTTCTCTCACCACAATTTGTGTCATATCTACTGGAGTATCGTGAGCATGTATTATGACGTCTCAATATATGATGACGTGCTAATTAGCATGCACTGTGACGTCACAATGTATTATGACGTCATAATGTATCCGCATTATGACATCACAAGGAATTATGAGAGCGTAACTTGCAGGTATCATGACCAATTCCTCTTACCCCAATTTTTGTCATATGTACTGGAGTATCATGAGCATGTATTATGACGTCACAATATATGATGACATGCTAATTAGCATGCACTGTGACGTCACAATGTATTATGACGTCATAATGTATCCGCATTTTGACATCACAAGGAATTATGAGAGCGTAACTTGCAGGTATCATGACCAATTTCTCTTACCACAATTTGTGTCATATCTACTGGAGTATCATGAGCATGTATTATGACGTCACAATATATGATGACATGCTAATTAGCATCCACTATGACGTCACAATGTATTATGACGTCATAATGTATCCGCATTATGACATCACAAGGAATTATGAGAGCATAACTTGCAAGTATTATGACCAATTTCTCTGACCACAATTTGTGTCATATCTACTGGAGTATCATGAGCATGTATTATGACGTCACAATATATGATGACATGCTAATTAGCATGCACTATGATGTCACAATGCATTATGACGTCATAATGTATCCGCATTATGACATCACAAGGAATTATGAGAGCATACCTTGCAAGTATTATGACCAATTTCTCTGACCACAATTTGTGTCACATCTACTGGAGTATCATGAGCATGTATTATGACGTCACAATATATGATGACATGCTAATTAGCATGCACTATGACGTCACAATGTATTCTGACGTCATAATGTATCCGCATTATGACATCACAAGTAATTAGGAGAGCGTAACTTGCAGGTATCATGACCAATTTCTCTTACCCCAATTTGTGTCATACGTACTGGAGTATCATGAGCATGTATTATGACGTCACAATATATGATGACATGCTAATTAGCATGCACTGTGACGTCACAATGTATTATGACGTCATAATATATCCGCATTATGACATCACAAGTAATTATGAGAGGGTAACTTGCAGGTATCATGACCAATTTCTCTTACCCCAATTTGTGTAATATGTACTGGAGTATCATGAGCATGTATTATGACGTCACAATATATGATGACATGCTAATTAGCATGCACTGTGACGTCACAATGTATTATGACGTCATAATGTATCCGCATTATGACATCACAAGGAATTATGAGAGCGTAACTTGCAGGTATCATGACCAATTTCTCTCACCACAATTTTTGTCATATCTACTGGAGTATCATGAGCATGTATTATGACGTCACAATATATGATGACATGCTAATTAGCATGCACTGTGACGTCACAATGTATTATGACGTCATAATGTATACGCATTATGACATCACAAGTAATTATGAGAGCGTAACTTGCAGGTATCATGACCAATTTCTCTTACCCCAATTTTTGTCATATGTACTGGAGTATCATGAGCATGTATTATGACGTCACAATATATGATGACATGCTAATTAGCATGCACTGTGACGTCACAATGTATTATGACGTCATAATGTATCCGCATTATGACATCACAAGGAATTATGAGAGCGTAACTTGCAGGTATCATGATCAATTTCTCTTACCACAATTTGTGTCATATCTACTGGAGTATCATGAGCATGTATTATGACGTCACAATATATGATGACGTGCTAATTAGCATGCACTGTGACGTCACAATGTATTATGACGTCATAATGTATCCGCATTATGACATCACAAGTAATTATGAGAACGTAACTTGCAGGTATCATGACCAATTTCTCATACCCCAATTTGTGTCATATATACTGGAGTATCATGAGCATGTATTATGACGTCACAATATATGATGACATGCTAACTGGCATGCACTGTGACATCACAATGTATTATGACGTCATAATGTATCCGCATTATGACATCACAAGGAATTATGAGAGCGTAACTTGCAGGTATCATGACCAATTTCTCTTACCACAATTTGTGTCATATCTACTGGAGTATCATGAGCATGTATTATGACGTCACAATATATGATGACATGCTAATTAGCATGCACTGTGACGTCACAATGTATTATGACGTCATAATATATCCGCATTATGACATCACAAGTAATTATGAGAGGGTAACTTGCAGGTATCATGACCAATTTCTCTTACCCCAATTTGTGTAATATGTACTGGAGTATCATGAGCATGTATTATGACGTCACAATACATGATGACATGCTAATTAGCATGCACTGTGACGTCACAATGTATTATGACGTCATAATGTATCCGCATTATGACATCACAAGGAATTATGAGAGCGTAACTTGCAGGTATCATGACCAATTTCTCTCACCACAATTTTTGTCATATCTACTGGAGTATCATGAGCATGAATTATGACGTCACAATATATGATGACATGCTAATTAGCATGCACTGTGACGTCACAATGTATTATGACGTCATAATGTATACGCATTATGACATCACAAGTAATTATGAGAGCGTAACTTGCAGGTATCATGACCAATTTCTCTTACCCCAATTTTTGTCATATGTACTGGAGTATCATGAGCATGTATTATGACGTCACAATATATGATGACATGCTAATTAGCATGCACTGTGACGTCACAATGTATTATGACGTCATAATGTATCCGCATTATGACATCACAAGGAATTATGAGAGCGTAACTTGCAGGTATCATGATCAATTTCTCTTACCACAATTTGTGTCATATCTACTGGAGTATCATGAGCATGTATTATGACGTCACAATATATGATGACGTGCTAATTAGCATGCACTGTGACGTCACAATGTATTATGACGTCATAATGTATCCGCATTATGACATCACAAGGAATTATGAGAGCGTAACTTGCAGGTATCATGACCAATTTCTCTCACCACAATTTGTGTCATATCTACTGGAGTATCATGAGCATGTATTATGACGTCACAATATATGATGACGTGCTAATTAGCATGCACTGTGACATCACAATGTATTATGACGTCATAATGTATCCGCATTATGACATCACAAGGAATTATGAGAGCGTAACTTGCAGGTATCATGACCAATTCCTCTTACACCAATTTGTGTCATATGTACTGGAGTATCATGAGCATGTATTATGACGTCACAATATATGATGACATGCTAATTAGCATGCACTGTGACGTCACAATGTATTATGACGTCATAATGTATCCGCATTATGACATCACAAGGAATTATGAGAGCGTAACTTGCAGGTATCATGATCAATTTCTCTTACCACAATTTGTGTCATATCTACTGGAGTATCATGAGCATGTATTATGACGTCACAATATATGATGACGTGCTAATTAGCATGCACTGTGACGTCACAATGTATTATGACGTCATAATGTATCCGCATTATGACATCACAAGGAATTATGAGAGCGTAACTTGCAGGTATCATGACCAATTTCTCTCACCACAATTTGTGTCATATCTACTGGAGTATCGTGAGCATGTATTATGACGTCTCAATATATGATGACGTGCTAATTAGCATGCACTGTGACGTCACAATGTATTATGACGTCATAATGTATCCGCATTATGACATCACAAGGAATTATGAGAGCGTAACTTGCAGGTATCATGACCAATTCCTCTTACCCCAATTTTTGTCATATGTACTGGAGTATCATGAGCATGTATTATGACGTCACAATATATGATGACATGCTAATCAGCATGCACTGTGACGTCACAATGTATTATGACGTCATAATGTATCCGCATTTTGACATCACAAGGAATTATGAGAGCGTAACTTGCAGGTATCATGACCAATTTCTCTTACCACAATTTGTGTCATATCTACTGGAGTATCATGAGCATGTATTATGACGTCACAATATATGATGACATGCTAATTAGCATCCACTATGACGTCACAATGTATTATGACGTCATAATGTATCCGCATTATGACATCACAAGGAATTATGAGAGCATAACTTGCAAGTATTATGACCAATTTCTCTGACCACAATTTGTGTCATATCTACTGGAGTATCATGAGCATGTATTATGACGTCACAATATATGATGACATGCTAATTAGCATGCACTATGATGTCACAATGCATTATGACGTCATAATGTATCCGCATTATGACATCACAAGGAATTATGAGAGCATACCTTGCAAGTATTATGACCAATTTCTCTGACCACAATTTGTGTCACATCTACTGGAGTATCATGAGCATGTATTATGACGTCACAATATATGATGACATGCTAATTAGCATGCACTATGACGTCACAATGTATTCTGACGTCATAATGTATCCGCATTATGACATCACAAGTAATTAGGAGAGCGTAACTTGCAGGTATCATGACCAATTTCTCTTACCCCAATTTGTGTCATACGTACTGGAGTATCATGAGCATGTATTAGGACGTCACAATATATGATGTCATGCCAATTAGCATGCACTGTGACGTCACAATGTATTATGACGTCATAATGTATCCGCATTATTACATCACAAGGAATTATGAGAGAGTAACTTGCAAGTATTATGACCAATTTCTCTGACCACAATTTGTGTCATATCTACTGGAGTATCATGAGCATGTATTATGACGTCACAATATATGATGACATGCTAATTAGCATGCACTATGACGTCACAATGTATTCTGACGTCATAATGTATCCGCATTATGACATCACAAGTAATTATGAGAGCGTAACTTGCAGGTATCATGACCAATTTCTCTTACCCCAATTTGTGTCATATGTACTGGTGTATCATGAGCATGTATTATGACGTCACAATATATGATGACATGCTAATTAGCATGCACTGTGACGTCACAATGTATTATGATGTCATAATGTATCCTCATTATGACATCACAAGGAATTATGAGAGCGTAACTTGCAAGTATTATGACCAATTTCTCTGACCACAATTTGTTTCATATCTACTGGAGTATCATGAGCATGTATTATGACGTCACAATATATGATGACATGCTAATTAGCATGCACTATGACGTCACAATGTATTCTGACGTCATAATGTATCCGCATTATGACATCACTAGTAATTATGAGAGCGTAACTTGCAGGTATCATGACCAATTTCTCTTACCACAATTTGTGTCATATGTACTGGAGCATCATGAGCATGTATTATGACGTCACAATATATGATGACATGCTAATTAGCATGCACTGTGACGTCACAATGTATTATGACGTCATAATGTATCCGCATTATGACATCACAAGTAATTATGAGAGCGTAACTTGCAGGTATCATGACCAATTTCTCTTACCACAATTTGTGTCATATCTACTGGAGTATCATGAGCATGTATTATGATGTCACAATATATGATGACATGCTAATTAGCATGCACTGTGACATCACAATGTATTATGACGTCATAATGTATCTGCATTATGACATCACAAGTAAGTATGAGAGCGTAACTTGCAGGTATCATGACCAATTTCTCTTACACCAATTTGTGTCATATGTACTGGAGTATCATGAGCATGTATTATGACGTCACAATATATGATGACATGCTAATTAGCATGTACTGTGACGTCACAATGTATTATGACGTCATAATGTATCCGCATTATGACATCACAAGGAATTATGAGAGCGTAACTTGCAGGTATCATGACCAATTTCTCTTACCCCAATTTGTGTAATATGTACTGGAGTATCATGAGCATGTATTATGACGTCACAATACATGATGACATGCTAATTAGCATGCACTATGATGTCACAATGTATTATGACGTCATAATGTATCCGCATTATGACATCACAAGGAATTATGAGAGCATAACTTGCAAGTATTATGACCAATTTCTCTGACCACAATTTTTGTCATATCTACTGGAGTATCATGAGCATGTATTATGACGTCACAATATATGATGACATGCTAATTAGCATGCACTATGACGTCACAATGTATTCTGACGTCATAATGTATCCGCATTATGACATCATAAGTAATTATGACAGCGTAACTTGCAGGTATCATGACCAATTTCTCTTACCACAATTTGTGTCATATGTACTGGAGTATCATGAGCATGTATTATGACGTCACAATATATGATGACATGCTAATTAGCATGCACTGTGACGTCACAATGTATTATGACGTCATAATGTATCCGCATTATGACATCACAAGGAATTATGGGAGCTTAACTTGCAGGTATCATGACCAATTTCTCTTACACCAATTTGTGTCATATGTACTGGAGTATCATGAGCATGTATTATGACGTCACAATATATGATGACATGCTAATTAGCATGCACTGTGACGTCACAATGTATTATGACGTCATAATGTATCCGCATTATGACATCACAAGGAATTATGAGAGCATAACTTGCAAGTATTATGACCAATTTCTCTGACCACAATTTGTGTCATACCTACTGGAGTATCATGAGCATGTATTATGACGTCACAATATATGATGACATTCTAATTAGCATGCACTATGACGTCACAATGTATTCTGACGTCATAATGTGTCCGCATTATGACATCACAAGTAATTATGAGAGCGTAACTTGCAGGTATCATGACCAATTTCTCTTACCACAATTTGTGTCATATGTACTGGAGTATCATGAGCATGTATTATGACGTCACAATATATGATGACATGCTAATTAGCATGCACTGTGACGTCACAATGTATTATGACGTCATAATGTATCCTCATTATGACATCACAAGGAATTATGAGAGCGTAACTTGCAGGTATCATGACCAATTTCTCTTACCACAATTTGTGTCATATCTACTGGAGTATCATGAGTATGTCTTATGACGTCACAATATATGATGGCATGCTAATTAGCATCCACTATGACGTCACAATATATTATGACGTCATAATGTATCCTCATTATGACATCACAAGGAATTATGAGAGCGTAACTTGCAGGTATCATGACCAATTTCTCTTACACCAATTTGTGTCATATGTACTGGAGTATCATGAGCATGTATTATGACGTCACAATATATGATGACATGCTAATTAGCATGCACTGTGACGTCACTATGTATTATGACGTCATAATGTATCCGCATTATGACATCACAAGGAATTATGGGAGCTTAACTTGCAGGTATCATGACCAATTTCTCTTACACCAATTTGTGTCATATGTACTGGAGTATCATGAGCATGTATTATGACGTCACAATATATGATGACATGCTAATTAGCATGCACTGTGACGTCACAATGTATTATGACGTCATAATGTATCCGCATTATGACATCACAAGGAATTATGAGAGCATAACTTGCAAGTATTATGACCAATTTCTCTGACCACAATTTGTGTCATACCTACTGGAGTATCATGAGCATGTATTATGACGTCACAATATATGATGACATTCTAATTAGCATGCACTATGACGTCACAATGTATTCTGACGTCATAATGTGTCCGCATTATGACATCACAAGTAATTATGAGAGCGTAACTTGCAGGTATCATGACCAATTTCTCTTACCACAATTTGTGTCATATGTACTGGAGTATCATGAGCATGTATTATGACGTCACAATATATGATGACATGCTAATTAGCATGCACTGTGACGTCACAATGTATTATGACGTCATAATGTATCCTCATTATGACATCACAAGGAATTATGAGAGCGTAACTTGCAGGTATCATGACCAATTTCTCTTACCACAATTTGTGTCATATCTACTGGAGTATCATGAGTATGTCTTATGACGTCACAATATATGATGGCATGCTAATTAGCATCCACTATGACGTCACAATATATTATGACGTCATAATGTATCCTCATTATGACATCACAAGGAATTATGAGAGCGTAACTTGCAGGTATCATGACCAATTTCTCTTACACCAATTTGTGTCATATGTACTGGAGTATCATGAGCATGTATTATGACGTCACAATATATGATGACATGCTAATTAGCATGCACTGTGACGTCACTATGTATTATGACGTCATAATGTATCCGCATTATGACATCACAAGGAATTATGAGAGCGTAACTTGCAGGTATCATGACCAATTTCTCTTACACCAAATTGTGTCATATTTACTGGAGTATCATGAGCATGTATTATGACGTCACAATATATGATGACATGCTAATTAGCATGCACTGTGACATCACAATGTATTATGACGTCATAATGTATCCACATTATGATATCACAAGGAATTATGAGAGCATAACTTCCAAGTATTATGACCAATTTCTCTGACCACAATTTGTGTCATATCTACTGGAGTATCATGAGCATGTATTATGATGTCACAATATATGATGACATGCTAATTAGCATGCACTGTGATGTCACAATGTATTATGACGTCATAATGTATCCTCATTATGACATCACAAGGAATTATGAGAGCGTAACTTGCAGGTATCATGACCAATTTCTCTTACCACAATTTGTGTCATATCTACTGGAGTATCATGAGCATGTATTATGACGTCACAATATATGATGGCATGCTAATTAGCATCCACTATGACGTCACAATATATTATGACGTCATAATGTATCCTCATTATGACATCACAAGGAATTATGAGAGCGTAACTTGCAGGTATCATGACCAATTTCTCTTACACCAAATTGTGTCATATGTACTGGAGTATCATGAGCATGTATTATGACGTCACAATATATGATGACATGCTAATTAGCATGCACTGTGACATCACAATGTATTATGACGTCATAATGTATCCACATTATGATATCACAAGGAATTATGAGAGCATAACTTCCAAGTATTATGACCAATTTCTCTGACCACAATTTGTGTCATATCTACTGGAGTATCATGAGCATGTATTATGATGTTACAATATATGATGACATGCTAATTAGCATACACTGTGACGTCACAATGTATTATGACGTCATAATGTATCCGCATTATGACATCACAAGTAATTATGAGAGCGTAACTTGCAGGTATCATGACCAATTTCTCTTACCCCAATTTTTGTCATATGTACTGGAGTATCATGAGCATCTATTATGACGTCACAATATATGATGACATGCTAATTAGCATGCACTGTGACGTCACAATGTATTATGACGTCATAATGTATCCGCATTATGACATCACAAGGAATTATGAGAGCGTAACTTGCAGGTATCATGATCAATTTCTCTTACCACAATTTGTGTCATATCTACTGGAGTATCATGAGCTTGTATTATGACGTCACAATATACGATGACATGCTAATTAGCATCCACTATGACGTCACAATGTATTATGACGTCATAATGTATCCGCATTATGACATCACAAGGAATTATGAGAGCATAACTTGCAAGTATTATGACCAATTTCTCTGACCACAATTTGTGTCATATTTACTGGAGTATCATGAGCATGTATTATGACGTCACAATATATGATGACATGCTAATTAGCATGCACTATGACGTCACAATGTATTATGACGTCATAATGTATCCGCATTATGACATCACAAGGAATTATGTGAGCATAACTTGCAAGTATTATGACCAATTTCTCTGACCACAATTTGTGTCATATGTACTGGAGTATCATGAGCATGTATTATGACGTCACAATATATGATGACATGCTAATTAGCATGCAGTGTGACGTCACAATATATTATGACGTCATAATGTATCCGCATTATGACATCACAAGGAATTATGAGAGCGTAACTTGCATGTATCATGACCAATTTCTCTCACCACAATTTGTGTCATATCTACTGGAGTATCATGAGCATGTATTATGACGTCACAATATATGATGACATGCTAATTAGCATGCACTGTGACGTCACAATGTATTATGACGTCATAATGTATCCGCATTATGACATCACAAGTAATTATGAGAGCGTAACTTGCAGGTATCATGACCAATATCTCTTACCCCAATTTTTGTCATATGTACTGGAGTATCATGAGCATGTATTATGACGTCACAATATATGATGACATGCTAATTAGCATGCACTGTGACGTCACAATGTATTATGACGTCATAATGTATCCGCATTATGACATCACAAGGAATTATGAGAGCGTAACTTGCAGGTATCATGACCAATTTCTCTGACCACAATTTGTGTCATATCTACTGGAGTATCATGAGCATGTATTATGACGTCACAATATATGATGACATGCTAATTAGCATGCACTATGACGTCACAATGTATTCTGACGTCATAATGTATCCGCATTATGACATCACAAGTAATTATGAGAGCGTAACTTGCAGGTATCAGGACCAATTTCTCTTACCACAATTTGTGTCATATCTACTGGAGTATCATGAGCATGTATTATGACGTCACAATATATGATGACATGCTAATTAGCATGCACTGTGACGTCACAATGTATTATGACGTCATAATGTATCCACATTATGACATCACAAGTTATTATGAGAGCGTAACTTGCAAGTATTATGACCAATTTCTCTGACCACAATTTGTGTCATATCTACTGGAGTATCATGAGCATGTATTATGACGTCACAATATATGATGACATGCTAATTAGCATGCACTATGACGTCACAATGTATTCTGACGTCATAATGTATCCGCATTATGACATCACAAGTAATTATGAGAGCGTAACTTGCAGGTATCATGACCAATTTCTCTTACCCCAATTTGTGTCATATGTACTGGAGCATCATGAGCATGTATTATGACGTCACAATATATGATGACATGCTAATTCGCATGCACTGTCACGTCACAATGTATTATGACGTCATAATGTATCCTCATTATGACATCACAAGGAATTATGAGAGCGTAACTTGCAGGTATCATGACCAATTTCTCTTACCACAATTTGTGTCATATCTACTGGAGTATCATGAGCATGTATTATGACGTCACAATATATGATGGCATGCTAATTAGCATCCACTATGACGTCACAATGTATTATGACGTCATAATGTATCCTCATTATGACATCACAAGGAATTATGAGAGCGTAACTTGCAGGTATCATGACCAATTTCTCTTACACCAATTTGTGTCATATGTACTGGAGTATCATGAGCATGTATTATGACGTCACAATATATGATGACATGCTAATTAGCATGCACTGTGACGTCACTATGTATTATGACGTCATAAAGTATCCGCATTATGACATCACAAGGAATTATGAGAGCGTAACTTGCAGGTATCATGACCAATTTCTCTTACACCAAATTGTGTCATATGTACTGGAGTATCATGAGCATGTATTATGACGTCACAATATATGATGACATGCTAATTAGCATGCACTGTGACATCACAATGTATTATGACGTCATAATGTATCCACATTATGATATCACAAGGAATTATGAGAGCATAACTTCCAAGTATTATGACCAATTTCTCTGACCACAATTTGTGTCATATCTACTGGAGTATCATGAGCATGTATTATGATGTCACAGTATATGATGACATGCTAATTAGCATGCACTGTGACGTCACAATGTATTATGACGTCATAATGTATCCGCATTATGACATCACAAGGAATTATGAGAGCGTAACTTGCAGGTATCATGACCAATTTCTCTTAGCACAATTTGTGTCATATCTACTGGAGTATCATGAGCATGTATTATGACGTCACAATATATGATGACATGCTAATTAGCATACACTGTGACGTCACAATGTATTATGACGTCATAATGTATCCGCATTATGATATCGCAAGTAATTATGAGAGCGTAACTTGCAGGTATCATGACCAATTTCTCTTACCCCAATTTTTGTCATATGTACTGGAGTATCATGAGCATCTATTATGACGTCACAATATATGATGACATGCTAATTAGCATGCACTGTGACGTCACAATGTATTATGACGTCATAATGTATCCGCATTATGACATCACAAGGAATTATGAGAGCGTAACTTGCAGGTATCATGATCAATTTCTCTTACCACAATTTGTGTCATATCTACTGGAGTATCATGAGCATGTATTATGACGTCACAATATACGATGACATGCTAATTAGCATCCACTATGACATCACAATGTATTATGACGTCATAATGTATCCGCATTATGACATCACAAGGAATTATGAGAGCATAACTTGCAAGTATTATGACCAATTTCTCTGACCACAATTTGTGTCATATCTACTGGAGTATCATGAGCATGTATTATGACGTCACAATATATGATGACATGCTAATTAGCATGCACTGTGACGTCACAATGTATTATGACGTCATAATGTATCCGCATTATGACATCACAAGGAATTATGAGAGCATAACTTGCAAGTATTATGACCAATTTCTCTGACCACAATTTGTGTCATATGTACTGGAGTATCATGAGCATGTATTATGACGTCACAATAAATGATGACATGCTAATTAGCATGCAGTGTGACGTCACAATGTATTATGACGTCATAATATATCCGCATTATGACATCACAAGGAATTATGAGAGCGTAACTTGCATGTATCATGACCAATTTCTCTCACCACAATTTGTGTCATATCTACTGGACTATCATGAGCATGTATTATGACGTCACAATATATGATGACATGCTAATTAGCATGCACTGTGACGTCACAATGTATTCTGACGTCATAATGTATCCGCATTATGACATCACAAGTAATTATGAGAGCGTAACTTGCAGGTATCATGACCAATTTTTCTTACCCCAATTTTTGTCATATGTACTGGAGTATCATGAGCATATATTATGACGTCACAATATATGATGACATGCTAATTAGCATGCACTGTGACGTCACAATGTATTATGACGTCATAATGTATCCGCATTATGACATCACAAGGAATTATGAGAGCGTAACTTGCAGGTATCATGACCAATTTCTCTTACCACAATTTGTGTCATATCTACTGGAGTATCATGAGCATGTATTATGACGTCACAATATATGATGACATGCTAATTAGCATGCACTGTGACATCACAATGTATTATGACGTCATAATGTATCCGCATTATGACATCACAAGGAATTATGAGAGCGTAACTTGCAGGTATCATGACCAATTTCTCTTACACCAAATTGTGTCATATGTACTGGAGTATCATGAGCATGTATTATGACGTCACAATATATGATGACATGCTAATTAGCATGCACTGTGACATCACAATGTATTATGACGTCATAATGTATCCACATTATGATATCACAAGGAATTATGAGAGCATAACTTCCAAGTATTATGACCAATTTCTCTGACCACAATTTGTGTCATATCTACTGGAGTATCATGAGCATGTATTATGATGTCACAATATATGATGACATGCTAATTAGCATACACTGTGACGTCACAATGTATTATGACGTCATAATGTATCCGCATTATGACATCACAAGTAATTATGAGAGCGTAACTTGCAGGTATCATGACCAATTTCTCTTACCCCAATTTTTGTCATATGTACTGGAGTATCATGAGCATCTATTATGACGTCACAATATATGATGACATGCTAATTAGCATGCACTGTGACGTCACAATGTATTATGACGTCATAATGTATCCGCATTATGACATCACAAGGAATTATGAAAGCGTAACTTGCAGGTATCATGATCAATTTCTCTTACCACAATTTGTGTCATATCTACTGGAGTATCATGAGCATGTATTATGACGTCACAATATACGATGACATGCTAATTAGCATCCACTATGACGTCACAATGTATTATGACGTCATAATGTATCCGCATTATGACATCACAAGGAATTATGAGAGCATAACTTGCAAGTATTATGACCAATTTCTCTGACCACAATTTGTGTCATATTTACTGGAGTATCATGAGCATGTATTATGACGTCACAATATATGATGACATGCTAATTAGCATGCACTATGACGTCACAATGTATTATGACGTCATAATGTATCCGCATTATGACATCACAAGGAATTATGAGAGCATAACTTGCAAGTATTATGACCAATTTCTCTGACCACAATTTGTGTCATATGTACTGGAGTATCATGAGCATGTATTATGACGTCACAATAAATGATGACATGCTAATTAGCATGCAGTGTGACGTCACAATGTATTATGACGTCATAATATATCCGCATTATGACATCACAAGGAATTATGAGAGCGTAACTTGCATGTATCATGACCAATTTCTCTCACCACAATTTGTGTCATATCTACTGGAGTATCATGAGCATGTATTATGACGTCACAATATATGATGACATGCTAATTAGCATGCACTGTGACGTCACAATGTATTCTGACGTCATAATGTATCCGCATTATGACATCACAAGTAATTATGAGAGCGTAACTTGCAGGTATCATGACCAATTTTTCTTACCCCAATTTTTGTCATATGTACTGGAGTATCATGAGCATATATTATGACGTCACAATATATGATGACATGCTAATTAGCATGCACTGTGACGTCACAATGTATTATGACGTCATAATGTATCCGCATTATGACATCACAAGGAATTATGAGAGCGTAACTTGCAGGTATCATGACCAATTTCTCTTACCACAATTTGTGTCATATCTACTGGAGTATCATGAGCATGTATTATGACGTCACAATATATGATGACATGCTAATTAGCATGCACTGTGACATCACAATGTATTATGACGTCATAATGTATCCGCATTATGACATCACAAGGAATTATGAGAGCGTAACTTGCAGGTATCATGACCAATTTCTCTTACCCCAATTTGTGTCATATCTACTGGAGTATCATGAGCATGTATTATGACGTCACAATATATGATGGAATGCTAATTAGCATCCACTATGACGTCACAATATATTATGACGTCATAATGTATCCTCATTATGACATCACAAGGAATTATGAGAGCGTAACTTGCAGGTATCATGACCAATTTCTCTTACACCAAATTGTGTCATATGTACTGGAGTATCATGAGCATGTATTATGACGTCACAATATATGATGACATGCTAATTAGCATGCACTGTGACATCACAATGTATTATGACGTCATAATGTATCCACATTATGATATCACAAGGAATTATGAGAGCATAACTTCCAAGTATTATGACCAATTTCTCTGACCACAATTTGTGTCATATCTACTGGAGTATCATGAGCATGTATTATGATGTCACAATATATGATGACATGCTAATTAGCATACACTGTGACGTCACAATGTATTATGACGTCATAATGTATCCGCATTATGACATCACAAGTAATTATGAGAGCGTAACTTGCAGGTATCATGACCAATTTCTCTTACCCCAATTTTTGTCATATGTACTGGAGTATCATGAGCATCTATTATGACGTCACAATATATGATGACATGCTAATTAGCATGCACTGTGACGTCACAATGTATTATGACGTCATAATGTATCCGCATTATGACATCACAAGGAATTATGAGAGCGTAACTTGCAGGTATCATGATCAATTTCTCTTACCACAATTTGTGTCATATCTACTGGAGTATCATGAGCATGTATTATGACGTCACAATATACGATGACATGCTAATTAGCATCCACTATGACGTCACAATGTATTATGACGTCATAATGTATCCGCATTATGACATCACAAGGAATTATGAGAGCATAACTTGCAAGTATTATGACCAATTTCTCTGACCACAATTTGTGTCATATTTACTGGAGTATCATGAGCATGTATTATGACGTCACAATATATGATGACATGCTAATTAGCATGCACTATGACGTCACAATGTATTATGACGTCATAATGTATCCGCATTATGACATCACAAGGAATTATGAGAGCATAACTTGCAAGTATTATGACCAATTTCTCTGACCACAATTTGTGTCATATGTACTGGAGTATCATGAGCATGTATTATGACGTCACAATATATGATGACATGCTAATTAGCATGCACTGTGATGTCACAATGTATTATGACGTCATAATGTATCCTCATTATGACATCACAAGGAATTATGAGAGCGTAACTTGCAGGTATCATGACCAATTTCTCTTACCACAATTTGTGTCATATCTACTGGAGTATCATGAGCATGTATTATGACGTCACAATATATGATGGCATGCTAATTAGCATCCACTATGACGTCACAATATATTATGACGTCATAATGTATCCTCATTATGACATCACAAGGAATTATGAGAGCGTAACTTGCAGGTATCATGACCAATTTCTCTTACACCAAATTGTGTCATATGTACTGGAGTATCATGAGCATGTATTATGACGTCACAATATATGATGACATGCTAATTAGCATGCACTGTGACATCACAATGTATTATGACGTCATAATGTATCCACATTATGATATCACAAGGAATTATGAGAGCATAACTTCCAAGTATTATGACCAATTTCTCTGACCACAATTTGTGTCATATCTACTGGAGTATCATGAGCATGTATTATGATGTTACAATATATGATGACATGCTAATTAGCATACACTGTGACGTCACAATGTATTATGACGTCATAATGTATCCGCATTATGACATCACAAGTAATTATGAGAGCGTAACTTGCAGGTATCATGACCAATTTCTCTTACCCCAATTTTTGTCATATGTACTGGAGTATCATGAGCATCTATTATGACGTCACAATATATGATGACATGCTAATTAGCATGCACTGTGACGTCACAATGTATTATGACGTCATAATGTATCCGCATTATGACATCACAAGGAATTATGAGAGCGTAACTTGCAGGTATCATGATCAATTTCTCTTACCACAATTTGTGTCATATCTACTGGAGTATCATGAGCATGTATTATGACATCACAATATACGATGACATGCTAATTAGCATCCACTATGACGTCACAATGTATTATGACGTCATAATGTATCCGCATTATGACATCACAAGGAATTATGAGAGCATAACTTGCAAGTATTATGACCAATTTCTCTGACCACAATTTGTGTCATATTTACTGGAGTATCATGAGCATGTATTATGACGTCACAATATATGATGACATGCTAATTAGCATGCACTATGACGTCACAATGTATTATGACGTCATAATGTATCCGCATTATGACATCACAAGGAATTATGAGAGCATAACTTGCAAGTATTATGACCAATTTCTCTGACCACAATTTGTGTCATATGTACTGGAGTATCATGAGCATGTATTATGACGTCACAATATATGATGACATGCTAATTAGCATGCAGTGTGACGTCACAATATATTATGACGTCATAATGAATCCGCATTATGACATCACAAGGAAATATGAGAGCGTGACTTGCATGTATCATGACCAATTTCTCTCACCACAATTTGTGTCATATCTACTGGAGTATCATGAGCATGTATTATGACGTCACAATATATGATGACATGCTAATTAGCATGCACTGTGACGTCACAATGTATTATGACGTCATAATGTATCCGCATTATGACATCACAAGTAATTATGAGAGCGTAACTTGCAGGTATCATGACCAATATCTCTTACCCCAATTTTTGTCATATGTACTGGAGTATCATGAGCATGTATTATGACGTCACAATATATGATGACATGCTAATTAGCATGCACTGTGACGTCACAATGTATTATGACGTCATAATGTATCCGCATTATGACATCACAAGGAATTATGAGAGCGTAACTTGCAGGTATCATGACCAATTTCTCTGACCACAATTTGTGTCATATCTACTGGAGTATCATGAGCATGTATTATGACGTCACAATATATGATGACATGCTAATTAGCATGCACTATGACGTCACAATGTATTCTGACGTCATAATGTATCCGCATTATGACATCACAAGTAATTATGAGAGCGTAACTTGCAGGTATCAGGACCAATTTCTCTTACCACAATTTGTGTCATATCTACTGGAGTATCATGAGCATGTATTATGACGTCACAATATATGATGACATGCTAATTAGCATGCACTGTGACGTCACAATGTATTATGACGTCATAATGTATCCACATTATGACATCACAAGTTATTATGAGAGCGTAACTTGCAAGTATTATGACCAATTTCTCTGACCACAATTTGTGTCATATCTACTGGAGTATCATGAGCATGTATTATGACGTCACAATATATGATGACATGCTAATTAGCATGCACTATGACGTCACAATGTATTCTGACGTCATAATGTATCCGCATTATGACATCACAAGTAATTATGAGAGCGTAACTTGCAGGTATCAGGACCAATTTCTCTTACCCCAATTTGTGTCATATGTACTGGAGCATCATGAGCATGTATTATGACGTCACAATATATGATGACATGCTAATTAGCATGCACTGTCACGTCACAATGTATTATGACGTCATAATGTATCCTCATTATGACATCACAAGGAATTATGAGAGCGTAACTTGCAGGTATCATGACCAATTTCTCTTACCACAATTTGTGTCATATCTACTGGAGTATCATGAGCATGTATTATGACGTCACAATATATGATGGCATGCTAATTAGCATCCACTATGACGTCACAATATATTATGACGTCATAATGTATCCTCATTATGACATCACAAGGAATTATGGGAGCGTAACTTGCAGGTATCATGACCAATTTCTCTTACACCAATTTGTGTCATATGTACTGGAGTATCATGAGCATGTATTATGACGTCACAATATATGATGACATGCTAATTAGCATGCACTGTGACGTCACTATGTATTATGACGTCATAAAGTATCCGCATTATGACATCACAAGGAATTATGAGAGCGTAACTTGCAGGTATCATGACCAATTTCTCTTACACCAAATTGTGTCATATGTACTGGAGTATCATGAGCATGTATTATGACGTCACAATATATGATGACATGCTAATTAGCATGCACTGTGACATCACAATGTATTATGACGTCATAATGTATCCACATTATGATATCACAAGGAATTATGAGAGCATAACTTCCAAGTATTATGACCAATTTCTCTGACCACAATTTGTGTCATATCTACTGGAGTATCATGAGCATGTATTATGATGTCACAGTATATGATGACATGCTAATTAGCATGCACTGTGACGTCACAATGTATTATGACGTCATAATGTATCCGCATTATGACATCACAAGGAATTATGAGAGCGTAACTTGCAGGTATCATGACCAATTTCTCTTAGCACAATTTGTGTCATATCTACTGGAGTATCATGAGCATGTATTATGACGTCACAATATATGATGACATGCTAATTAGCATACACTGTGACGTCACAATGTTTTATGACGTCATAATGTATCCGCATTATGATATCGCAAGTAATTATGAGAGCGTAACTTGCAGGTATCATGACCAATTTCTCTTACCCCAATTTTTGTCATATGTACTGGAGTATCATGAGCATCTATTATGACGTCACAATATATGATGACATGCTAATTAGCATGCACTGTGACGTCACAATGTATTATGACGTCATAATGTATCCGCATTATGACATCACAAGGAATTATGAGAGCGTAACTTGCAGGTATCATGATCAATTTCTCTTACCACAATTTGTGTCATATCTACTGGAGTATCATGAGCATGTATTATGACGTCACAATATACGATGACATGCTAATTAGCATCCACTATGACATCACAATGTATTATGACGTCATAATGTATCCGCATTATGACATCACAAGGAATTATGAGAGCATAACTTGCAAGTATTATGACCAATTTCTCTGACCACAATTTGTGTCATATTTACTGGAGTATCATGAGCATGTATTATGACGTCACAATATATGATGACATGCTAATTAGCATGCACTATGACGTCACAATGTATTATGACGTCATAATGTATCCGCATTATGACATCACAAGGAATTATGAGAGCATAACTTGCAAGTATTATGACCAATTTCTCTGACCACAATTTGTGTCATATGTACTGGAGTATCATGAGCATGTATTATGACGTCACAATAAATGATGACATGCTAATTAGCATGCACTGTGACGTCACAATGTATTATGACGTCATAATATATCCGCATTATGACATCACAAGGAATTATTAGAGCGTAACTTGCATGTATCATGACCAATTTCTCTCACCACAATTTGTGTCATATCTACTGGAGTATCATGAGCATGTATTATGACGTCACAATATATGATGACATGCTAATTAGCATGCACTGTGACGTCACAATGTATTCTGACGTCATAATGTATCCGCATTATGACATCACAAGTAATTATGAGAGCGTAACTTGCAGGTATCATGACCAATTTTTCTTACCCCAATTTTTGTCATATGTACTGGAGTATCATGAGCATATATTATGACGTCACAATATATGATGACATGCTAATTAGCATGCACTGTGACGTCACAATGTATTATGACGTCATAATGTATCCGCATTATGACATCACAAGGAATTATGAGAGCGTAACTTGCAGGTATCATGACCAATTTCTCTTACCACAATTTGTGTCATATCTACTGGAGTATCATGAGCATGTATTATGACGTCACAATATATGATGACATGCTAATTAGCATGCACTGTGACATCACAATGTATTATGACGTCATAATGTATCCGCATTATGACATCACAAGTAAGTTTGAGAGCGTAACTTGCAGGTATCATGACCAATTTCTCTTACACCAATTTGTGTCATATGTACTGGAGTATCATGAGCATGTATTATGACGTCACAATATATGATGACATGCTAATTAGCATGCACTGTGACGTCACAATATATTATGACGTCATAATGTATCCTCATTATGACATCACAAGGAATTATGAGAGCGTAACTTGCAGGTATCATGACCAATTTCTCTTACCCCAATTTGTGTCATATCTACTGGAGTATCATGAGCATGTATTATGACGTCACAATATATGATGGAATGCTAATTAGCATCCACTATGATGTCACAATATATTATGACGTCATAATGTATCCTCATTATGACATCACAAGGAATTATGAGAGCGTAACTTGCAGGTATCATGACCAATTTCTCTTACACCAAATTGTGTCATATGTACTGGAGTATCATGAGCATGTATTATGACGTCACAATATATGATGACATGCTAATTAGCATGCACTGTGACATCACAATGTATTATGACGTCATAATGTATCCACATTATGATATCACAAGGAATTATGAGAGCATAACTTCCAAGTATTATGACCAATTTCTCTGACCACAATTTGTGTCATATCTACTGGAGTATCATGAGCATGTATTATGATGTCACAATATATGATGACATGCTAATTAGCATACACTGTGACGTCACAATGTATTATGACGTCATAATGTATCCGCATTATGACATCACAAGTAATTATGAGAGCGTAACTTGCAGGTATCATGACCAATTTCTCTTACCCCAATTTTTGTCATATGTACTGGAGTATCATGA